>NW_015386701.1:610955-635993 GCF_001527695.2 Protobothrops mucrosquamatus
TGAGATGCAGACAACACAGACTCATCCCAAACAGCCTGCGCCTGTCTTCAACAGTGAAAGGACACAGGGCAGAAAACAAGAAGCAAACCCATTAGGATAAGATTCAGCATCTGCATTTAAAAAACAAAGGCTGCTTTTTTGAAGACAGTGAAGTCCACATTTTAGATAGAGAGGACCGATTTGAAAGAGGGGTCAAAGAGGCCATCTATGTCAAAACTGAGCAGAGGAGGAGGGATATGACATCATCTATCTCCAGTCTACAACACAGTCCTTTCAACAGTTCCAAGACAGTTTCACACCCATTTGCACGACTCAGGTGACCTTGAGGACACAGATAAACCTCCAAGTGGCCTGAATGACTCTCTAAAAATGCAAATGACCAGCTGTCTGTAAGGAATATAAATCCTTCCATTTCCCACCATCCAGTCAGAGCTGAAGAAACTTCTTGGATGAGAAGCAAAACATCTTCAAAGAAAAACAAGAAAGTCCAGTTGCCTCCTGAAAAAGCACCGTTGGGTGGTACATTGCATGTACTTCCAAGTTTGTGGGACTGTGATCAGCAATGTATTAGATTGCATTGTACTCTCTATATTAGCTTGCACGGAATAGCATATATTGGGTAAAACTGGGTTGTGGTTGTGTTTCGATGAACGGGCCAAAATCTGTAACTGATCGGTACTGTCCTTAGTGTTTTCAGGAAATACTGCATGTAGATGGGTATGACTAAGGCTGTTAGCATACTCTACAACCTGTGAAAGCTCTGAGTACACTGAGATTAGCAAAGATTGTTATCTATGGCAAAAATTATATAAACATGGAAATCCAGGATGAACAGGAGGACATTCTAATCCAGACCATGGTATTGATCAAACATGGACATAGAATGGATGGGAAGATATGAAAAAAATGTGATTGATAGACATACTCTTATTCTGATGGATAATGGTATTATAGATGATTAGTATCTGATGATAATGATCCTAAGATTAGAAGAAATCAAATTGTCCCAGAGACTTCCGGTCCTGCGCGGTAGCGACTAGTCACAGGCTTGCGGACTGCTGCACCCTACAGCCAACGTTTGCCCTGCCTGGAGACCCTAATGGGTCCAAGCCACTCCGGAGAGGCAGCAAAGAAAGAAGGGTGCCCTGTCGACTCTGGAATGACGGCAGTCTTGGGGAAAGCCTTCTAACCTGATAGGAGAAAGACTGTATTTCATCGATCAGCCCAAGCTACTTGCAATCGGAGTCCAAAAGAACTAACCAGCACTACAATAAACAGCGTGCTTGAAACTGGGTGAGAAATCTGATTTTCCCTTTTCAATTCTACACTTAATTTCCTGCAAAGGTTCCCCAAGAAGCAAAATACCTCCGAAAGTGAAGGAGGGGGACTTCCACCCCATCCTTATACTAATGGAACTGGCAAATTAAAATTTCTATGGAGGATCAAAATATATGGTAGTGAAATAAATTTATAAACTTGAAAGCTAAAATTTAACTTTGGACAAGTTTAAGATTATTGAATGGTTAAGACTCTCATTTTAAAGACCATTGTTCGTATTGAAAACTAAATATATGCTGACACTTAATGGTGGATGAAGATTATGACAGCTATGATTTCCATAGAGAACTTGCCAAAACCTGGGAAAAGCTAATCTGTGTTTGTGACCTTCAAAGCTTTAATAATAAAGAACAGTTGTAACCAAAAAAAGACAACAATCTGGACTGCAGACAAAGAGAGAATTATAAACTTTAGAAAAAAAAATCTTTTTTGAACTCTTTGGATTACAAATATCTATTTAACTGGGACTCTAAAGCTATTTGCAGATAAGAAGGAAAACTCCAACTTTTGGCCATCATGAATCAGAGCCATGTAGACAGAACACACCAGAACACACATACCTCTCAGGAGGAGATATATAGTATACTGCAATTAATTCAAATAACACTGAGGTCAAATCACAAAGAAATCCAAAATAACTTTGAAAATACAAATCAATCTTTCTCTAAGTTAACTTTACAACAAAAAAACTTCCAGGGAACAACAACAGAGAAGGAGCAGACAAAACAAATAAATGGACATAAAATTGAAAATAGAGACTCAAAGATGGAACTTAACAAAGCAAGAAAACATGATTTAATCCTAGTGGGAAAAAATTTACAAGAAATGGAAAAAATAACTCATCCCTTAAGACTACAAAATAAATCTGAGGACAAAAAAACAGATTGGATAAAATGGAATGTAGACATGTTGAAAACATCAGAGAGAAAGGAAATGATAAGAGAAGCAAAGAAGAAGAAAGAGAAAAACATTTTCAAGAAACATGGAAAGGCAAAAGCCTCACATAAAGATACTTTATTCGATTTACTTCTTATACCTACAGCAACAGTCATGAATATATGGAAAAACTTTTTGATTCAGCAAAACACATTGATCAAGAAAGATACTGATCAAAGGAAAAAGATCAAAGTGAAAATTAAGAAAATAGATGATGGGATCTACCAGAGAGAATATTTAAAAAAGAAACATTTGTTTGAATATGGTTAAAGAAATAGAAAAGATTCTGAATACATATGTCATTCTAAGAGAGATGAATTCCTTAAATAATACTGTATGCTTCCCCCCCTTTTTATTTATTTCTTGATATATATCTTGATATATATTATATTATATAATATATATATCTGCTGAAATGGCTTAGATGAAGGAAATGTTTTAGATAATTAAATGTGTCTGAATTTAGGGAAATTATAATGTATAAAAAAGAAAAAATGTTTTGAATAAGAGTTAAAGGATTACATGACTTGGCACATTAAATGGAATATTTAAAGATTAAATATATTTTTAATCATGGTTAAAAAGAATAAGAAATTTTGGGAATGAATATATATTAGCTTAGGAGGAATATATATTTTAAGTAGTATTTTACTTTTTATAGTTCTTTACTCTTGCTCTCTTTTCCTTTTCTTTACTGTTTTTACCTATTCTTTAAGAAATTTAAAAGTGCTGAGATGGTTTATATGGGAAAAATGGATTTAAATCTTTAAATGTAATTAACTGTTGAGAAAATCTTAACCAGCAAGAATACTTTGAACTTTATGGGAGAAACAAATCTAAATAAGGACTGTAACAGGGTTTAAGAAAGAAAAGAAATATTATATTGATGTGATCATTATTTCTAGGAATATTGGGGAAAAATCATATATGTAACTGTTATTTATCAAAATAATAAGAACTGTATTATTTCAAGGTTCACAAAGAAGACATTTTGGGGAAAAGGGGAAATCAACTAAATGTACTATGTGGATTATGGATTATAGAAACCAATTGTTAATGATTTTTCTTTACAAATGTAAACCCAGCAAACACTGTTTACCAACCATTAAGTGATTTATGCTTTTAAAAAATCAATAAAATATATGAAAAAAAAGAAATCAAATTGTCCCAAAATTTCCCTTTCATTTGGTATAAAAAGAAGAAAGGGAGAGGGGAAATCTTATTAATTTAGCTCTTCATTCAATTTTCCTTCTGCCAGTGTAATTTAGTCCCTTTTTAAGAAGCATCTTCCACTTCCTTGCACCTTCTATTCAACTTTCATCTTGATGGGAGGAAAGCCTGAACTGCCATCAGTTACGCTAATGGTTGCACCAGGAGTAAATTAGCTAATGGACTCTATTTTAATCCTTCCTGAGTGGAAACAATTAGACACAAAATGCAGGATTATAGATCTGATTCTTCCTATTGTGCTTACACTATAACTGAACAACAGAACAAAATAACACAGTTGGAAGGGGATCTTCTAGTCCAGGGCTTTTCAACCTTTTCACCCATTGTACCACTTTTAGGATATGGCAGCATCCGAGTACCACCAGTCGCCTAGCAAGGTGTCAAAAACTTGATGACCCCCTCAAAAGGAAAAAAATGATAAAGTACAGGTAGTCCTCGACTTACAACAGTTCGCTTAGTGACTGTTCGAAGTTACAGTGGCACTGAAAAAAGTGCCCCCCAAGCCACAGCCGAGCAAGACACCTGCCTTCCCGCCCGGCGGCATTCTTCCTCCTGTCTGAGGTTTTCATTATTGTGAGCATTTCTGTTGAGGATTGGCAGTGGGGGTGGGGTGGGGGGTGTTTGGTTTTTATTCCCCCCGTCTGCTGGGTGGTTGCAGCAGGTTTTGTTCACTTCACATGACTGTGGGACACTGTAACCGTCATAAATATGAATCAGTTGCCAAGCATCTGAATGTAAATCACAAGACCCTGGAGATGCTGCAATATTCCAGCTGATCGGCGCTTCTTCTGGGCTCAGCAGAAGCGCCAGGATCAGCGCCAAGCTCCAGCTGGAGCCTGGCGCTGATCCTGGCGCTTCCGCTGAGCCCTGACAGCCCCGAAGCGCTGATCCTAGTGCTTCCGCTGAGCCCTGACAGCCCTGCAGCTCCAGCCATCTCTCGCTCAGGCTTGTGCGGTGCTGCCACCGGTTCAGCTCATTCCCCTCCCCCACTACCACTTTTCTAGGATGTTCACGTACCACCTGCCAGGTGCCAATGTACCACAGGTGGTACCCATACCACTGGTTGAAAAGCCCTGTTCTAGTCCAAATCTCTACTCATGCAGGAGAGCCTATATCATTCCAAACAAGTGGCTGTCCAATCTGTTCTTAAAAGACTTCAGTGATGGAGCACCCACAATTTCTGAAGGCACGCTGTTCCACTGGTTAATTGTTCTCACTGTTAAGAAATTTCTCTTTAGTTCTAGGTTGCTTCTCTCCTTGATTAGTTTCTTGTTTTGCCTTCTGGTGCTTTGGAAAATAGGTTGACCCCCTCTTCTTTCTGACAGCCCCTCAATTATTGGAACTCTCCTATCATGTTTTCCCTACTCCATCTTTTCACTAGGCTAGACAAACTCAATTCCTGCAATCATTTTCCATATGTTTTAGTCTAGTAAGAGTAAGAACAAGTAAGAGATGGAATTGTTAGAAAAAAGTTGAATGCAATAGAATTGTGATACTTAAGTAGTGTGAGTGGTAAATGTCAAATAGATAGGTCCAAGTATGATTGTATGCTAAATGATGTATATTGAATACAAAACTGAGTGACTGGTATAAAAGAAGCACACTGAAGTATTTTTGTAATTTAATGGAAATGTATAAAGACTGAATTACAAAAGGAAGGAAGGAAGGGAGGGAGGGAGGGAGGGAGGGATGGAAGACAAAGAAACCTATGGATGGATTTGAAAAAAAAGCAATATAAAAAGCAATATATGGATGTGGTTGAAACAAGAATGGTTTGTAAGAACAGAAAAACATAGAAGGATATAGTGATTGTTATTAGTATAACAATTAGTGTAATTTAGCTATATATATTTTTCCTATCTCAACTTTTCTTTGGCTTAGTATTCATTACTCTGCATTTTACTCCAAAAGAGAATACATTTCTTTCTTTATTTCTTTCTCTCTCACACACGCACATGTTGACAAGCACAGAGACACAATCCATACATCCATCCAACTATCTTTTGGGTTTTTTCCACATACAGTAGGTGCAAAGAGCTACAGCAGTTTACTAACTAGTTATAGTCTTCACTAGTAATAGAAAAACAAAGAAAGCTCTTTTTTTTTTTTAACATAGATTCTCATTTGAACTTGAATAGTGTCTGAAGCTATATTTTGCATTGAGTGGCATTTTATTTGAACCACCCTGTTCAATTGCTGTGCCCAATGTACACCTGTATTTACATAATAATAAATAAAATAAAATAAAATAAAGTAAAATAATAAAATAATAATAATAATAATAATAATAATAATAAAATAATAATAATAATAATAAAGTTGGAAGGGAACTTGTAGGTCATGTATTAGTATATAATGTATTAGTATACTTTTCTCCATTTGTTAAAAATCTTGAAACAATCTGGGCCAGGTTACAAGTAAAAGAAAATGGGAAATGGCTGATGAACTGTTTCCTCTGACATCTTTTCCACAACACATTAACCTCCCCAAGATGCTTCTTTATCTTAATCATTATCTTTATTTAAACATAATGATTGTACTTCATTTATTTTATTAAATTAAATAAACAATTTCCAATCACTCACTGCAACACCCATAAGTATTATAATGACTTGTCCACTTTCTTGATCTTTTTAAAGCTAAATGTGCTCTAATTACTGTTCTATTTTATTTCCATTTTACTATGGTAATTATACTTACAACATCTTAATTCAGTTTGGAATGTTAAGAAGAACTAAGGCAGAAACATTCAGAATTCAATTAATTTCAGTAGTATTTAACTGAATTTCCTTTTATTTGGGCTTGGTCTAATGACTAGAACTAATTAGGAAATTAAAATATAAAATAAAAGTATATACATGCACTTGCCCACTATATGTTTTCAGTCAGTGGTGAGGAATCTCCTTACCTTTAATACTAATTCTCCTATCAGTCCATTCCAAGTCCCATTCTCCATTGGAAGTCCATATTTCTGATCTGGTGCAACATAAATTTCATATGTGAAGCCAAGGTAAGTAGATAAAGATTCCAGGACATCAATTGAGAAACCCTGATATTTCTTTGTTTTGCCCAAAACATTTTCTGACACCATCACAAATGGTTCCTCCTATACAGAGAAGAAAAAGAGTAACACTTATGGCAAAGGAAATTCATATTTTCAAAGATTTTTTCACTATTCTTTACCCCAGTTTCCTCCCCTCCTTTTTAAACTTGTAGAACTTTGAGTGTTTACTGATAATTCTGGTGTTTCATAGTTGTCAATCCTAGGCTATTATTTCTATTTTATGTAGTACAGAAGAGATGTCCTGTTATGTATTGTAAAGCAGCTCAAGCCTAGAGGTAATAATAATAATAATAAAGTTGGAAGGGACCTTGGAGGTCATCTAGTCCAACCCCCTGCTCAGGCAGGAAACCCTTTCAGACAAATGGCTGTCCAGTCTCTTCTTAAAAACTTCCAGTGTTGGAGCATTCACCACTTCTGGAGGCAGGTTGTTCCACTGGTTAATTGTTAGAATGACTTTTCTTTCATTCTTGATGATCAAATAACAGTACTTCAAACGAGTAGCAATGTGTTGTAATAGAATAACATTTTAAATAGTACAGTTGTCTAATTTTCTTGGAAAGCTTGCTTCATAAACACATGTATGAGTTCAAAGAGTAAGGCATTATGCATTGTAGGAATCTGACTATGGTCCATTACAGTGAAGTATATATATTCCAATCCTCCAAAGTGGGATTGTTATGAAGATGAATGCACTGCTGGACAGAGAAAATCAGAATGCAGTTAAACTTACTGAATGCACCTTTACATGAAAATGGAACTATGTATCCTCATTCAGAGTTAAGTATTTCCAGTAGAGCTATGAATGTTTTTGTGACAACAACACTTAATCCAAGAAATCTTATCATTCTGAAGACATTATTCAAGAAAAGCATGCCATGATCACCGGCTGTATTTTAAATCACATATGTGATGCAATCTCAGAACAGAATTTAGGGAACTAAAATTATCAGAGCTTGGTTTTATACACAAAGTATACAAATAAGTCAAATGATAGAGTTACTGCAACACTGGACAGCAAGCATATTATATATAAATACATTTTGATTTAGAACAGATAAAAAGATAGCTTACTTTCCTGTTCAATAAATCTGATCTGCTGCAGTTAATACATTTACACACACACACACACACACACACACACACACACACACACACACACACACACACACACAAAGTTATGTACCAATTTGATGTATTATGTACAACATTCCTTAGATCTGTACAGGAAAAAAATGATTCAAATGATGATCTTCACACTGGAGAGACATTCCTATCTCCTTTGTTGGAATATTAGATAATAACAGTTAATAATTCAGAATGTGAATTCAGGAAGTTATAAGTCCCCACTAATTACTCCTCTGGTTTATAAAAAGGTTTTTGAAAAAAACTTGTCCAGCTTTACTTCTTATGCTCAACTTTCAGGAAACCAAGGACAAAAGTAGGCAGGTGAGGAACTTAGGAGTACCTTCTACTACACAACAGCTAGCCACAAATTAAAGATTCCCAAACTGTCAGGGTATTAACATTTTGTTCAAGCATGAAATAGATGACTTTTCAACTCTTGAGTTGATTTATTATGTTTCACTTTTCAGGGCATCCAAATGTTCACTACAGATGTTAGGCTCCAGGGGAAGTACACATTGCAGAAATTTTTGTGCTTGGAATCTTGCAAAGAATGCTCATTAATATGGTCATTTCTGTAATGACCAAATGGCTCTATTAAAAATTCCATATCTTAAGGCTCCCACACAATCTGTCTATCGTTAGAAATGAAGAATAAATTCTGAAAAAAGGAAAGACCAGTTCTGTAAAAAGTTTCTCAAGTTAGGGTGCACTAACAGAGTTATTCTGAAAAATGTTATATACATAAATGAGAAACCAAGCATACACAACCTCCCTCCCTCCTTTCTGAACATGCATCAGCTGAAATCAACACTTATGTCACAATACACTGATGTATTTGCCACAGCATTTTTCCTTGATTTCTTGCAAATGATTAAGGAAATTATATTTTCAGAATCTAGTGACCACTGAAGTCCTGCAGTGGATTCTAAATATCCCAGGTCACTCCAATTCAGGAAAACGCCCTGTACATCTTTCTTTACCATATCAGCTTGAAGTTGTAGGCTCCTTCCCCAGTTTTCTCAAATCCAGAGGATAATGGTTCTTTAATGTAAACATTTTATCAACTATGGGGGCTTCAAAAAGGTTGAGAATTCTGTACAACCAAGGTTAATAACAAGGAAGTATTTCACAAAGCTTTAGAGCCAGCAGTCTGATCCTAACTGGCTCATGGTTGACTTAGCCTTCCATCAGTAAAATGAGGACCCAGATTGTTGCAGACAATATGCTGTGTAAATCATTTTGAGAGTGCTATAAAGCACTATGAAGCAGTATATAAATCTAATTGCTATTGCTATTAATAACACCCTGAGATGGATTAGCTAGGGAATTTGATCTTGCAAAGTTTCCTAAAACCATAGTTGGCCTTAGATCCTGATGTAAAAGGCATCTTGTTGAGATTTATCTCAGACCATGTAAACTTCCACATTGTGCTTCCCACAGTCCTGCCAGAGGCAACATATACTTCACTGCCTATTGTCTAGAGCAGGGGTAGTCAACCTTGGCTCTTTTATGACTCGTGGACTTCAACTCCCAGAATTCCTGAGCCAGCACAGCTGGCTCAGGAATTCTGGGAGTTGAAGTCCACGAGTCATAAAAGAGCCAAGGTTGACTACCCCTGGTCTAGAGTACCAAATCTATAACCTGTTTTTGCAGGGCCCTCAAGAGGTCAGGGCAAAGATTATTTCCATGGAGTTTCAGAAGAAGCGAAGATTACCTACTCTTTTCATGACTTTGTTTAGTAATACTGCTTTTTTCCATTAAATAAAAAATAAATAATAAACTAAAAAAAAGGATGGTGCTAATGAACCATCCATGATATTGATAACATCAAAGTGCTTTTAGGAAACCTTTCTTGAAATACTTAATCTTTGAATGAAAATTGGCTCAAGACCACTTGTAACACGCCACTGTGCCACCACTGCTGAAGTGGATTGCTTTCACAAATAGTAGACTTGATCGAACCCAAGTATTTTCCATTTTCCTTCTAGAGATAAAGGGTAGCTTATTTCATTATCTCATATGTTGGATAATGATCAAGATAAAAAGTAGGCCTCTCCCGATATGGCTCGTAAAATCATGTATGATAGGAAGAATTCATAAAAAGGCAATCAATAGCATAACTGAGCGGCAGATCTCCATTAGACTTTCCCAAACACAATAATCTCCTGATGTTTGTGCTCTGTAATATACATTCAGTTAGGAAACTGACATTCTTGTTCCGTTGCAGAGAATGAGCAAAAGACATTTTTGTTGACTTCAGCTTTTACATCCCGGGTGAGGAACCAGAAAAGTCATGTTTTCATAATCCTATGTTAGGAAACAAGTAACAAAGTAACATACACATACATAGAGTCTCAGAGCAGCACTTTCAAAGGAGAATTTTATACTGGAATTATTATTATTATTATTATTATTATTATTATTATTATTATTATTATTAATTAATTTATTGAATTTATATACCGCCCTATCTCCCTTACGGGACTCAGGGCGGTGAACAGGCGATAATAAAAACCACGATAAATATACACAAGTTTCTGTTCTAAAATCAAATTAAATAACAGGCCTGGTCTAAAAGTACCCCATACAAAACCCCCACTAAAACATAATCAAACTACGCCAGGCCGGCCGCACGGAACAGATGGGCCTTCAGGGCTCGGCTAAAAAGGCGCAGGTCCGCAACTGTACGTAGAATTAGAATAGAATAGAATAGAATAGAATAGAATAGAATAGAATAGAATAGAATAGAATAGAATAGAATAGAATAGTTTTATTTGGCCAAGTGTGATTAGATACAAGGATTTTTGTTTATATTTAAATTTACTTTGTTCAAATATCTCAGAGATTCTCCTTTATTTTGCTTTGTCCACTGTAACCTGTCTGGCACCTGCAACTGATAAAACTCTGGTTTAAAATTTCATTGTGTGTGTTGCACTATTGCACAGATACAGAAGAGAAGAGATTAAACTGGAGACAAATGAGGACCCGCTCTTTTAGCTACCCTTTGGTTCTGCCTTGGAGGAATGATTTGAGTGGAAATTAGTAAACCTTGAGTTGGTCTACCCGTACATTCTCTAAATGCAATATAGAAAATTAAAAGTGCTATGATAATTTTCACTATCTCATCATGATTTTTAGTTCTTCTTAGAGTGACATAAATATCTTAGATCTGTGTCACTTCAAATTTAAATCATGCTTCATGTAGGAATGTACCTAAAGATTGTTCACAAATGTAGGTTTGCTAGGTGAGGCTAACTTCTCCCTTCATTGTCATAAAATTTCAGCTGAAAATTTGTTTCTAGTAAAACTGAAAGCATGGTTTATTATTTTTTAATCAGCTTAATCACAGTGGTAGCAGCACTTAGCCAACCATGGCTGATCTAGAAAAAGCTCAGCAGGAACAGGTGTGCATAGTAATTGGACAGGTGACCAGCAAGAAATCCCAGGACTNAAAAGGAAGGAAGGAAGGGAGGGAGGGAGGGAGGGAGGGATGGAAGACAAAGAAACCTATGGATGGATTTGAAAAAAAAGCAATATAAAAAGCAATATATGGATGTGGTTGAAACAAGAATGGTTTGTAAGAACAGAAAAACATAGAAGGATATAGTGATTGTTATTAGTATAACAATTAGTGTAATTTAGCTATATTTTTTTTTCCTATCTCAACTTTTCTTTGGCTTAGTATTCATTACTCTGCATTTTACTCCAAAAGAGAATACATTTCTTTCTTTATTTCTTTCTCTCTCTCACATGCACATGTTGACAAGCACAGAGACACAATCCATACATCCATCCAACTATCTTTTGGGTTTTTTCCACATACAGTAGGTGCAAAGAGCTACAGCAGTTTACTAACTAGTTATACTCTTCACTAGTAATAGAAAAACAAAGAAAGCTCTTGTTTTTTTTTTTAACATAGATTCTCATTTGAACTTGAATAGCCTCTGAAGCTATATTTTGCATTGGGTGGCATTTTATTTGAACCACCCTGTTCAATTGCTGTGCCCAATGTACACCTGTATTTACATAATAATAATAAATAAAATAATAATAATAATAATAATAATAATAATAATAATAATAATAATAATAATAATAATAATAATAATAATAATAATAATATAAAGTTGGAAGGGACCTTGGAGGTCATCGAGTCCAACCCCCTGCCCAGGCAGGAACCCTACACCATTTCAGACATAATAATAATAATAATAATAATAATAATAATAATAATAATAATAATAATAATAATAATAATAATAATAATAATAATAATAATAATAATAATAATAATAATAATAAAGTTGGAAGGGAACTTGGAGGTCATGTATTAGTATATAATGTATTAGTATACTTTTCTCCATTTGTTAAAAATTTTGAAACAATCTGGGCCAGGTTACAAGTAAAAGAAAATGGGAAATGGCTGATGAACTGTTTCCTCTGACATCTTTTCCACAACACATTAACCTCCCCAAGATGCTTCTTTATCTTAATCATTATCTTTATTTAAACATAATGATTGTACTTCATTTATTTTATTAAATTAAATAAACAATTTCCAATCACTCTAGAGAAATATTTTTGAACTCTATCAAGAATAATCTGACTCACTGCAACACCCGTAGGTATTATAATGACTTGTCCACTTTCTTGATCTTTTTAAAGCTAAATGTGCTCTAATTACTGTTCTATTTTATTTCCATTTTACTATGGTAATTATACTTACAACATCTTAATTCAGTTTGGAATGTTAAGAAGAACTAAGGCAGAAACATTCAGAATTCAATTAATTTCAGTAGTATTTAACTGAATTTCCTTTTATTTGTGCTTGGTCTAATGACTAGAACTAATTAGGAAATTAAAATATAAAATAAAAGTATATACATGCACTTGCCCACTATATGTTCTCAGTCAGTGGTGAGGAATCTCCTTACCTTTAATACTAGTTCTCCTATCAGTCCATTCCAAGTCCCATTCTCCATTGGAAGTCCATATTTCTGATCTGGCGCAACATAAATTTCATATGTGAAGCCAAGGTAAGTAGATAAAGATTCCAGGACATCAATTGAGAAACCCTGATATTTCTTTGTTTTGCCCAAAACATTTTCTGACACCATCACAAATGGTTCCTCCTATACAGAGAAGAAAAAGAGTAACACTTATGGCAAAGGAAATTCATATTTTCAAAGATTTTTTCACTATTCTTTACCCCAGTTTCCTCCCCTCCTTTTTAAACTTGTAGAACTTTGAGTGTTTACTGATAATTCTGGTGTTTCATAGTTGTCAATCCTAGGCTATTATTTCTATTTTATGTAGTACAGAAGAGATGTCCTGTTATGTATTGTAAAGCAGCTCAAGCCTAGAGGTAATAATAATAATAATAATAAAGTTGGAAGGGACCTTGGAGGTCATCTAGTCCAACCCCCTGCTCAGGCAGGAAACCCTTTCAGACAAATGGCTGTCCAGTCTCTTCTTAAAAACTTCCAGTGTTGGAGCATTCACCACTTCTGGAGGCAGGTTGTTCCACTGGTTAATTGTTAGAATGACTTTTCTTTCATTCTTGATGATCAAATAACAGTACTTCAAACGAGTAGCAATGTGTTGTAATAGAATAACATTTTAAATAGTACAGTTGTCTAATTTTCTTGGAAAGCTTGCTTCATAAACACATGTATGAGTTCAAAGAGTAAGGCATTATGCACTGTAGGAATCTGACTATGGTCCATTACAGTGAAGTATATATATTCCAATTCTCCAAAGTGGGATTGTTATGAAGACGAATGCACTTCTGGACAGAGAAAATCAGAATGCAGTTAAACTTATTGAATGCACCTTTACATGAAAATGGAACTATGTATCCTCATTCAGAGTTAAGTATTTCCAGTAGAGCTATGAATGTTTTTGTGACAACAACACTTAATCCAAGAAATCTTATCATTCTGAAGACATTATTCAAGAAAAGCATGCCATGATCACCGGCTGTATTTTAAATCACATATGTGATGCAATCTCAGAACAGAATTTAGGGAACTAAAATTATCAGAGCTTGGTTTTATACACAAAGTATACAAATAAGTCAAATGACAGAGTTACTGCAACACTGGACAGCAAGCATATTATATATAAATACATTTTGATTTAGAACAGATAAAAAGATAGCTTACTTTCCTGTTCAATAAATCTGATCTGCTGCAGTTAATACATTTACACACACACACACACACAGACAGAGTCATGTACCAATTTGATGTATTATGTACAACATTCCTTAGGAAAAAAATGATTCAAATGATGATCTTCACACTGGAAAGACATTCCTATCTCCTTTGTTGGAATATTAGATAATAACAGTTAATAATTCAGAATGTGAATTCAGGAAGTTATAAGTCCCCACTAATTGCTCCTCTGGTTTATAAAAAGGTTTTTGAAAAAAACTTGTCCAGCTTTACTTCTTATGCTCAACTTTCAGGAAACCAAGGACAAAAGTAGGCAGGTGAGGAACTTAGGAGTACCTTCTACTACACAACAGCTAGCCACAAATTAAAGATTCCCAAACTGTCAGGGTATTAACATTTTGTTCAAGCATGAAATAGATGACTTTTCAACTCTTGAGTTGATTTATTATGTTTCACTTTTCAGGGCATCCAAATGTTCACTACAGATGTTAGGCTCCAGGGGAAGTACACATTGCAGAAATTTTTGTGCTTGGAATCTTGCAAAGAATGCTCATTAATATGGTCATTTCTGTAATGACCGAATGGCTCTATTGAAAATTCCATATCTTAAGGCTCCCACACAATCTGTCTATCGTTAGAAATGAAGAATAAATTCTGAAAAAAGGAAAGACCAATTCTGTAAAAAGTTTCTCAAGTTAGGGTGTACTAACAGAGTTATTCTGAAAAATGTTATATACATAAATGAGAAACCAAGCATATACAACCTCCCTCCCTCCTTTCTGAACATGCATCAGCTGAAATCAACACTTATGTCACAATACACTGATGTATTTGCCATAGCATTTTTCCTTGATTTCTTGCAAATGATTAAGGAAATTATATTTTCAGAATCTAGTGACCACTGAAGTCCTGCAGTGGATTCTAAATATCCCAGGTCACTCCAATTCAGGAAAACACCCTGTACATCTTTCTTTACCATATCAGCTTAAAGTTGTAGGCTCCTTCCCCAGTTTTCTCAAATCCAGAGGATAATCGTTCTTTAATGTAAACATTTTATCAACTATGGGGCTTCAAAAAGGTTGAGAATTCTGTACAACCAAGGTTAATAACAAGGAAGTATTTCACAAAGCTTTAGAGCCAGCAGTTTGATCCTAACTGGCTCATGGTTGATTCAGCCTTCCATCAGTAAAATGAGGACCCAGATTGTTGCAGACAATATGCTATGTAAATCATTTTGAGAGTGCTATAAAGCACTATGAAGCAGTATATAAATCTAATTGCTATTGCTATTAATAACACCCTGAGATGGATTAGCTAGGGAATTTGATCTTGCAAAGTTTCCTAAAACCATAGTTGGCCTTAGATCCTGATGTAAAGGCATCTTGTTGAGATTTATCTCAGACCATGTAACCTTCCACATTGTGCTTTCCACAGTCCTGCCAGAGGCAACATATACTTCATTGCCTATTGTCTAGAGTACCAAATCTATAACCTGTTTTTGCAGGGCCCTCAGGTCAGGGCAAAGATTATTTCCATGGAGTTTCAGAAGAAGATTACCTACTCTTTTCATGACTTTGTTTAGTAATACTGCTTTTTTCCATTAAATAAAAAATAAATAATAAACTAAAAAAAGGATGGTGCTAATGAACCATCCATGATATTGATAACATCAAAGTGCTTTTAGGAAACCTTTCTTGAAATACTTAATCTTTGAATGAAAATTGGCTCAAGACCACTTGTAACACACCACTGTGCCACCACTGCTGAAGTGGATTGCTTTCACAAATAGTAGACTTGATCGAACCCAAGTATTTTCCATTTTCCTTCTAGAGATAAAGGGTAGCTTATTTCATTATCTCATATGTCGGATAATGATCAAGATAAAAAGTAGGCCTCTCCCGATATGGCTCGTAAAATCATGTATGATAGGAAGAATTCATAAAAAGGCAATCAATAGCATAACTGAGCGGCAGATCTCCATTAGACTTTCCCAAACACAATAATCTCCTGATGTTTGTGCTCTGTAATATACATTCAGTTAGGAAACTGACATTCTTCTTCCGTTGCAGACAATGAGCAAAAGACATTTTTGTTGACTTCAGCTTTTACATCCCGGGTGAGGAACCAGAAAAGTCATGTTTTCATAATCCTATGTTAGGAAACAAGTAACAAAGTAACATACACGTACATAGAGTCTCAGAGCAGCACTTTCAAAGGAGAATTTTATACTGGAATTATTATTATTATTATTATTATTAATTTATTTATTGAATTTATATACCGCCCTATCTCCCTTACGGGACTCAGGGCGGTGAACAGGCGATAATAAAAACCACGATAAATATACACAAGTTTCTGTTCTAAAATCAAATTAAATAACAAGCCTGCTCTAAAATACCCCATACAAACCCCCCACTAAAACATAATCAAACTACGCCAGGCCGGCCGCACGGAACAGATGGGCCTTCAGGGCTCGGCTAAAAAGGCGCAGGTCCGCAGCTGTACGTAGAATTAGAATAGAATAGAATAGAATAGAATAGAATAGAATAGAATAGTTTTATTTGGCCAAGTGTGATTAGACACACAAGGATTTTTGTTTAAATTTAAATTTACTTTGTTCAAATATCTCAGAGATTCTCCTTTATTTTGCTTTGTCCACTGTAACCTGTCTGGCACCTGCAACTGATAAAACTCTGGTTTAAAATTTCATTATGTGTGTTGCACTATTGAACAGATACAGAAGAGAAGCGATTAAACTGGAGACAAATGAGGACCCACTCTTTTAGCTACCCTTTGGTTCTGCCTTGGAGGAATGATCTGAGTGGAAATTAGTAAACCTTGAGTTGGTCTACCCGTACATTCTCTAAATGCAATATAGAAAATTAAGTTAAAGTGCTGTGATAATTTTCACTATCTCATCATGATTTTTAGTTCTTCTTAGAGTGACATAAATATCTTAGATCTGTGTCACTTCAAATTTAAACCATGCTTCATGTAGGAATGTACCTAAAGATTGTTCACAAATGTAGGTTAAAACACTGCTAGGTGAGACTAACTTCTCCCTTCATTGTCATAAAATTTCAGCTGAAAATTTGTTTCTAGTAAAACTGAAAGCATGGTTTATTATTTTTTAATCAGCTTAATCACAGTGGTAGCAGCACTTAGCCAACCATGGCTGATCTAGAAAAAGCTCAGCAGGAACAGGTGTGCATAGTAATTGGACAGGTGACCAGCAAGAAATCCCAGGACTGTAGAGTATTTGAAAAAAAAATCTGAAAGAATGCAAGGGCAAATTACTAATTTATTATTACCAGGAAATATAATGGATGTGTCCATGAAGTCATCAGAAGTTAAGCTTGATTCCAGGATTTCTTGACTTTACAAGGACTAGAATGTTTGAAATATTGCATTCTTGCATAAAAATGCATGGATATGACATTCAATATTTCATTCCTCCCATTTTTAGCAGTAGGTAAATAGTGTCTAAAGAAAGGACCTTCTCAGCTGTGGCATCCCACATTTGAAATACCCATACTAAAGAGGATATTCTGGTAATAAAATGAAATAAAATGAATGCCCTTCTGGCATCACATAAAATTGTCTGTGCATTAAATTTTTCCTGATGTTTTTAATTGGCCATTTTTATTGAAATTGCTGAATCTCAATGTGTTTTTATTGTGGCGCTACTTTTCTTTACTCATGAGTGCATTTTGGTGATTCAATTTTACTTCATTATTTATTAGCCATTTTGAAAGTTGGTGTTGAAAAGCAATACATTTCCAAATACATTTTCTACAAGAAAAAAAAAAAGATCTTTAAGCTCCTTTCCATTTTATTCAGGTGACCCAGTTAGAAAGTTATAAGGGTCCTGAGTTTTCTAACATCTAGGCTTGTTTGTGGGTATCTATACAGTGTCTACAGAAATGTCCTTTCCCAACGTACAATTATCCTGATGTTGTAAATGAAAAACATGGTACACTCTCTTGTTTGTATATGCCAGGGCAAACAAAATAAGGCCCTCTAGATGTTCCAGACTTAAGCTTTTAGAGTTCTGTGTCACTGACTATTCTGGCTGGACTGATGGAATCTGTTGCTTAGAATATCCAGTGCCTATTCTTGATATAGGTATTGAAATATAATATATCCCACCAAAGCAAAGAAGTTGTCTGCTGTTCTTAACTACTAAAACCATCCAGTGAAAATAAAATCAACTTCTCCTTAATCTTGGACAAGAAGCAATGGATGGAAACTAATCAAGGAGAGAAGCAACCTAGAACTAAGGAGAAACTTCCTGACAGTTAGAACAATTAACCAATGGAACAACCTGCCTCCAGAAGCAGTGAATGCTCCAACACTGGAAGTTTTTAAGAAGAGACTGGACAGCCATTTGTCCGAAATGGTGTAGGGTTTCCTGCCTGAGTGGGGGGTTGGACTCGATGACCTCCAAGGTCCCTTCCAACTTTATTATTATTATTATTATTATTATTATTATTATTATTATTATTATTATTATTATTATTATTATTATTATCATCATCATCATCATCATCATCATCATCATCATCATCATCATCATCATCATCATCATTATTATTATTATTATTATTACTGTGAAACACCCAGTATGCATTGCTAAGTGTCTTCTAAGCCCCAAGACCCCAATTTTAGCTACGATATCACTAAGAACCCTATTACTTTAATGAAAACAGTTTTTTAAAGCCCTCTTTTTCATTGCTAACATGACAGTCTGTCTTACTTTACTGAAGTCAATCTATTGTGATTAAAAGGCATCCTTTATTTGAAGGATTACTTCCACTTTAATAAAATAACAAAGAAGAGAGAGTCCTGTTGTTTGAAGTTGTTCATAAGCAAATAGTTTTCATACAGCAAATAGCTTTCTCAAATTTGGCTGTACATATTGTGTTGATATTTAGTTCTATAGTATATATACAATCTGCAGCCTTTTTGCCTGATTCTTTTAGAACTACCTATTTTATTCATTTTAAAATGAATCTTCTTTTAAAAATCAAGACAGCTTCTAGTGCAGGCATATCAAACTCGCGACGTCACGTGATGTCGCGCAACATATCGGGACTTTTTCCCCATTACTGGCAATGGGATGGGTGCGGTTTTGGTGTGATGCATCCAGTCCACGGGCCAGCAGTTTGACATGCCTGTTCTAGTGGGTTTGCAAAATCAAAATGAAAGCAGAGAGAGAGAAATGGTAATCGGTGAGAAATATAAAATAGTGCTTTTGAAGGTTTGATTGCAAACTCATGACCTTTTACTCTCCTGTTGAAAGAAGCAGCAAGGTCAAATAATTAGCCAGACAGTTAGCATTCACAGAGCATATAAAATGACCTAAGTTCAACTTCTTAGATTTTTCTGATCAAATCAGAATAGATCTTAATACTGATATTTTAATCCATTAAATTGAACTCTTCAAGGAATATAATTTTCCTCTCTGCCAAACTTGTCTGCCAGTATAAAACCACCCAATGTTGTTGATATAGGAGACAAATTACAAATGGCAGCTGCTAGTTCTGATCTTAGATGTACAGGCTTAAAATGGCCCAAGGGAATTTCTTACTGTATATAAAGAACATGATAATCCGTAACAAAACTGGATAAGCTAATGGTTCCTACTTCATTGCTAATGATGGAGTAGTATCTGTTGCTTCTGAAGACACAGACTAACTTAGAAGCTACAGGGCAGACAATGTGGCACATAATATACATATATCTCCTGCCTGAGCAGTCTCTATCATTTTGGCTAATGGAAGGAGTGATGTCAGACTTTGTTCAGCTAGCAATGCAAAATTAGAACAGAACAAAACCTCAATCCAAGCCAAACTAACTTAAAAAGATTTCCAAGGAGAGAGGAGCTGAGATAATAGATTTATTGTCAAAACATTATTGATCATTATGAAAGGATTCTAGCAACTGCCATGTATTAAATACAGGTTTTAGTTATAGAAAAATCAAGGGTCAAATTACTTATGTCCTCCCTCCCCCTTGTAGTACAATGGGATATCATGTCTGTCCTTTTGGCAGCCCAGTTTCTTGCTCGGGTAAAAGACAGATCTGTTACCAGGTGTTTCTTATTTTTGTTTATGTGAGAGCTAGTAAACACATCTGGTCCTGTTTAAAATGACACTTCATTATCAGACTTCATTCTGCTTCATGACTTGACTAGCCCAGAGATAGTGAAGACATACACGTAACTAATACAAGACTTTGGGTACCTACTTAGCAATATATTCTATTAATTCACCTGCATTTTAACACAGCAGCAAAAATCATAACATCTCTGCAAATCATGATACAAATATGGTAGATTTCATAGCTGTATGACATAGTCTCCCTCTTCTGATTCCTCAAAAGTTTTAGTCTTGGTGTTAATCATACTCACAAGGTTTCAGAAAGAATAAAGAGATACTGATACTTTATTTTCTTGATTGCTTTATTGACCATCTTTTCCTTTCATTTACACTTGGACAAAGAATGGCATTATAGTTTGTTTGTTTTTTAATTGAAAGCAAAATGTATTATCTTGATGTTGACAATCAATGGTCAAAATTGAATCAAAACTTTTAATATTCTCCTTCTGGAAGCTCTCGATTGCTAGCTATGGTTAAGAAAACAATATTAAAAAGGAAAAGACTGATCATATAATAGGCTACAGAAAAATAAAATAACATTAATATTTTGAACTGCACTCCAATAACTGGTCAATGAAAACCAGTCAGAAGCAATGCATCATAAAGTTATAGAGAGTATTATGCTACAAGTTAAAGCACTTGGTGAATGAAATCAGTGAGAAGAACTATCATTAAAAGATAATTTATTCTTATCGTTAATTCTATTTTCATGCCCTAAAGAGATACATCCATAATGTCTGAATCAATAAACATTTGGCCTGTCAAGCCATCTTGTACTTCAGGTTCAGATTGTGACCAAAGAACATAGGAGATGTAGCAGTATTTTTTCTAAATGGCTGCCAAACTCTTTAAAGCCACAGGAAAAACACTTTAAAAAAAATCATACTTGCAGATACTTGAAGTTGGTAGAAATTTCTTATGATCTCCTGAGGAAATGTACCTTATAAATAATAATTCTTATGATCTTGGTAAAGATGAGAAACCTGAAATTTCCCAAAGCTTACCGAATTCAATTCCTAATAGTGTTTGCCTGCCACTCTGATTGAGATTACAATTCTCCTAACCCATAAGAGATAATGTTCTTTTGAAGTTCAAATCTTCCTGTTTCGGAGGTAGCTTCAATAACCTAGTGATCTAGGCTGAGGCCCTGATGGTGGAGAATTATTCTTCATACTTATCAACAATTTGATTCTATTAAATAGCAAAAGAAAACTATTTCTCTCAAATACTTTTGGTCTTCTTTCTCCAGCTATTGCTTACTAATATTAAAACCCTTAGAATTTTTTTTAAGATCCTAAGAAATAAAAACTTCCTTTTATATTGTAGACCTGACTTCTTGACAGTGTTGTTAATGTGGGTTTTCTGGGAGTTAGGAGGGATAATTTTTTTGTTAACTTTCTAGATTAGACATCAGCCCTGGAATTTCTCAGAGGTCTCCCATTCAAATGAGACGGATCCTGCTTAGCTTCCAAGATCAGCCAAGGTTGCCTAGGAACAGCCACCTGTTAAAGCAAAACTAAAGTCCTCTGCAATGTGAATTAAATATTTCATTGATTGGGTCATAGTTTCTGTCATCTTATCGCTCCTTAAGTTTATTTTTTAAAGAAGTCCTATTCCCATGCAAATCACATCACAAGGTGAAATCATTTTCTCTCCAGTATAGAAGAGACCATGCGAGTGGCATGGTGACCTAAAAGGTGGAGGTCTTGCCTCACAATCAGGAGGCTGTGACTTCGATCCTAGGTAGTGGCAGATATTTCTTTCTCTGGGTACAAAGAGAAAATATCTGCTGTGAGCTCTGTGTAGGTGTCAGGAAGGGCATCCGGCCTGTAAACACTCAGCTCCATTCAGTTGCCCCGACTCCATTCTGATGCAAGGGATTACAGGGTTGTTAAAAGAAAAGAAAAGAAAAATAGAAGAGACCATGCAGCAGCTGGTCTCTCTTAAACTGGAGCTAAGGGTACAAACTTAAGTAAAAAACAGGGAGAATGTCTCCATTCTAAATTTAAATGAATGCACAGTCAAGGTGCCCAGTGACCTCAGAAAAGTTTAGCTCTGGCTAATAGTTGCACTTGAAACAATTCTTTCTGTTTAGATACTGAGTGACCTGAGATATTATTTTTAGCAGTGTCGACCATTTCAAAACCTCTATTACTTACTGTGTGTTATCTGTTTTAAATTAAAAATGACAGCCTCCGAGAAATCTCAGGAGATATATTTCATATTTAGTGGCAGCTTCCAATCATAGGTCTGAAATGGCTAGAAATAATAGCAAATAGTCAAGCACCTGTGTCATGCATTAATCCTCATGATGATTTTATTCACCCAGAAATAAAATGAGGCCATTTATCATGGCTGCTGTAAACTAGTAACCTTTGGGGGGGGGGAATCTTAGATGGGTTTTTTTGACGTTGTCCATCCTCATGCTTTTTCTTCTCAGAAGAATATAAATAAGAACAAGCAGTGAAAAGTGATGAATAAAATACTGCTGCTTTGCCATTTCTTTAGTCAGCTAAAGATTCTCAATAAATCTTATGCTCAAATACTTTTCCAAAATAGGTTTTTCTCATATCATGGGTTGATTGGTAAATAGCATCATTCCCTTCCCCTCCCCACCAAATTTTATATTGATACTCAGCAATTTACAAAAATGTCACTATAATAATAATTAATGCTGTTACTTGTTCATAAATGGCCACATGACTCTTAAGTGAGAAGCAAAGCATGAGAGTCCTGGTGGTGCAGGGGTTAAAGTCCAGTATTGTAGGCAAACTCTACCCACAGTCTGGAGTTTGATACTGATGGGTTCAAGATTGACAAGCCTTCTATCCTTCTGAGGCTGATAAAACGGAGACCCAGATTGTTAGGGGCAATATACTGACATTGTAAACTGCTCCAAGAGTGCTGCCTTATTGCTAATGCAACAATTTATGATCTAACAAGCTTACATTTTGAAAGAGGGAGGAAAAGGAAACACGTTGCATGTGAGTCCATGCAATGATACATATTTGAGCTTTGATTCACTATAATTCTACTGTAGAAAGCAAGAAAATGCTTTGTGTATCTTCCTTGGAAATGCCCTGCTTAAGCCCACTTGTTCAAAAAAAAATAACTGGACTGGTACAAAGCATTCTGGAAAAGCTATCAGGAAGCAACTTCAATGTTCTTCTCCTTTTCCTTCTTTACTTCTTCTTTTACCGCTTTGGGTGTCGAGGAAGATGCAAAGTTCTGGTTCTTGCTCTTCCCACAGCCTCAACTATTGTTATTTGATGCTGTTGTAGTGTGTCTTTGATGTTGTCCCTCCATCTTCTTCTAAGTCTGCCTTGTGTTCTTTGACCCTCTCCTCTTTTTGTATATGCCTTGTACGATATGTAATCCCAAGGCATCCTCTCCAGGTGAGCAAACCACTTTATTTGCTGCTTTTGTATGTAATTTAAGATTGGTTCTATGCCAATTCTTTCTCTTATGATCTCATTTCAGATTTTATCTCTTCTGGTAATTCCAGAAGGTTTCCTCATTTCTGTGGTGATTAACTTTTGTTTATGTTTTATTATAAGTGTCCATGTTTGGCACTGGTAACATAGGGTGGGGATAAATTTGCTTTGCATCAGATGCTTCTTTCTATTGATCGGTACTACTTTATGTTGTAGGAATGGAGTTAGCTGTCACAATACTTGGAACATTGCCTTCTTGTATTCAAGTGTTTAATAATAAGATATACCTGTCATGACCATGAGTGGCGCGGAGTGGTAAGGGAGGAAACTGGGGAGCTGGCGGAGGGTGGTGTGATAGGTACGGTCAGTGGGAGGGGCAGATATGGCGGGAGCAGAGGACCATATCGGGTTTTGGGAGCACGCACACACTGCTTACAAGCTTGTGGGTGCTCCGATCCTCAGGGCTCTACTCGACCTCCAGGGACCTTAGATCCTCAGGCCCGGGACCATCGGCTGATGCTGTGCAACGCCAGGTCCGTGGTGAATAAAGCCCCCCTCATTCAAGAACTTATTCATGAGGGGGGAGCGGACCTGGCAGGTATCACCGAGACCTGGTTGGGCATAGAGGGGGGAGTTCCCCTTGTTGATCTGTGCCCACCAGGTTTCCAGGCATTCCATCAGCCGAGGACCCGGGGTAGGGGCGGGGGGGGGTAGCGGTCATTATAAGGGAGAGTCTGTGTCCAAGGGAGGCCACTGTGCCTCAGATAGACGGTGCAGAGTCCCTCCTTGTGAAGTGGGGGCAAGGGGTGCAAGTGGGCCTGTTGATAATATACCTGGCCCCCTGCTATGTGTCAACGGCCCTGCCTGAGCTGGCTGACGTGATAGCCGGGGTGGTGGTTGAGACCCCTAGACTTGTAGTTATGGGGGACCTCAACCTGCCATCGGCGGGCGAAACATCAGCGGTGGCTCGGGAGTTCTTGGCCTCCATGATGACCATGGACTTGACCCAATTAGTTCATGCACCCACCCACACGGGAGGACATACACCGGATCTAATTTTTGTCTCTGGCCAGTGGCAGAATGATCTGGAAATGGGGGAGATAATTATAGAGCCTTTGTCATGGTCAGATCACGCACTCCTTAGGATGGACTTCCGGACCACTTCCCCCCGCCGCAGGGAGACGGAACCGCCTAGATGGTTCCGTCCCAGGCTCCTGATGGACCCTGAGAGGTTTCTGACGGAGCTTGGGCCATATCCAGAGGAGCTAGGTCACGACTCGGCGGAACATCAGGCTGCGGCCTGGGATGTGGCCGCAGCCGCAGCACTGGACCGAGTCGTGCCGCTGCGGCCTCTGACCCGGCGTAGATCTCAACTGGCCCCTTGGTTCACCGAGGGGCTGAGAGAGATGAAACGCCGGAAAAGATGCCTAGAGAGCAGTTGGAGGGTTACCCGAACCGAATCCGACCGAACACAGGTAAGGATGCATGTTAGATCCTACCTTGTGGCGATGAGGGTGGCGAGGTCTAATTACTACTCCACCCTCATTGCGTCATCAGATAACCGCCTGGCCTCC
>NW_015386701.1:639375-641936 GCF_001527695.2 Protobothrops mucrosquamatus
GTCCAACTTTCACATCCATACATTGCAACTGGGAAAACCATGGCCTTGACTATACACACTTTTGTTGGCAGGGTGATGTCTCTGCTTTTTAGTATGCTGTCTAGATTTGCCATAGCTTTCCTCCCCAGGAGCAAGCGTCTTTTAATTTCTTGGCTGCAGTCCCCATCTGAGGTGATCTTGGAGCCCAGGAAAATAAAATATAGAAGTGCATTTTCAAGCATTTCCTGTTTTACAAATCAAACTAACGAGCCTATAATTTATTTATTTGTTTGTTTGTTTTTCACATTTCTGAGTAAAAATAAAATAAATAAAAATAAATTTCTGTCACAGAGGGGCTCTGGGAGGTGTACAATAAAACAGTGGTTCTCAACCTTTTCTTCACCACAGACCTCCTTTAAATACCTTTCTAGCCATGGACCATGGTCTTGAACCCCCAAGATTTAACTCAAGATTTAAATCATAACCTTTCTTCAAGCCTTCATGGACCCCTGTGATGACACTACCACCACCCCCCAAATATTGAACTATAAAATACTATACAAAATATTAAAATATTAAAACTGAGCACACTCACTGCAGGAATATGATACTAATCTCAAAGTACAAAGACCTAGTTTCTCCTTTTATGATATTAGTGTGATGAACATCAAATTAGCTTTGACACATATCACTCTGGCATTTTTGTATTATTCCAATTTAGTTTACTAGAATAGAAAATGTATGCTTATCCTATACAACTCTGTGGTATTGAACAGGCAGGGGTAACTTATGGTATTGTTGGAGCACAACTGCCAGCATGTTTCTAATATCCAATATTAAGTTACAGTGATGTCAACTGAAAGATGTCACATTAGCTCACAACTTGTTTTTGTTTTTGTTTGGCCTGAAGTCCAAATACTTAACATTAATTATATTAAGTCTCAACATTTAGTGTTGCTCCCTAGCTTTTCTCAAGTGTTAAATTTAATGCACTTGTTCTGTTGAACTGATAATTGGGACATATGAAACTAGTTACAATGTTGGTTAGACAACATTCTGGACATATGTCCTTGTGCCACTGATTCTATTCTGATCTAGTTAGCTGGATGGATAGACAGATAGACAGATGATAGATAGATAGATAGATAGATAGATAGATAGATAGATAGATAGATAGATAGATAGATAGATAGATAGATACATACATACATACATACATACATACATAGATCACATCACACACTCCTTTCATGTCCCCGGCAGAAGCTGGAGCAAATGACAGGAGCTCATCCTGTCTCAAAGGAGCATTGGGCCTTGAACACAGGCTTGCTGCTTGTCAATCCAGTGTTCTAACCATGTGAGCCAACATGCTCCTTGATAGCTATATAGCTAGTTATCTATATAGCTAGCTAGCTAGATAGACAGACAGATAGACAGACAAACAGATATTAAATTATGTCCCTTGCCAAAGCCTTTTCCCATCTGCAAAACCAATGACAGTTGAAGAAATCCATACAAAATAGGACAAACCTCCATTTCTATATCCAATAGTATGAATAAAATTTAAGTTCAATCATACCCATTCAGTACAAACAAAGGCCTAATCTGGCCATATTATCCAGAATTGTATTGTAATCAATGGTAGAGAAGCCCACCAGTAATCCAAGAGAACCATAAGGGATGTACTCACTTTGTTCATTTAACAACTTAGATCTTATATCAGTGCAAATAAAACAATTTCAGAATGTATCCTAGCCCCAAATTTAATTGAAATGGGTTCAGATCAACAGTATTATCAACATCCATTACTCCATTCTCGATTACCTTTTCCAGTATTCCAATATCCAAACCTTTCACAAATTGGTTTCTATAATTTAAATTTTCAGTATGTCCGCAAATATTGGGATGATGTGTTTCAACTCTACACCATGGGGAAAATTTATCTCATTTTTAATTGAGGTACAGTACTTCATAAATATTACAATTATTATTCTATACTTAGTAGTGAATTTAAGATGACTCGATGCCCAGGAAGTGAGACAAAATAGAAGATAAAATTGAAGTGTGTTGGAAAAGATTACAAAAAAATGGCTAAACTATCTTAATTCACCTTACAGTGAATTAAGGTAGTTTAGCCAATATTTTGTAGTCTTTAATATTTCCTGAGTGCAGTAATTTGTGTGAAACTACTGGCACTTTACTATCATAACTGGATGCCTTTAATGCATCAGTTAGAGCTTTTGTTCTTGGACCCATCTGTTTTGCCTCTTTTAATGTCCACATACAGTAGTTTACCACATTGAAACAATACATTTGTATCCATGGTGAAACAAATATTTGGTATTGGTCCCCAATATTGATAAATGTTCAGACCGAAGGTTTAATACTTTGCAGGAAGTTTATGCATATTTGCTTTTTTTGTCATAGAACGCACCGGAATGGAGTTCCGGCACCTTTTTTCGACAGATTTTCCAGAGTTGCCTAGTTTTTTAGATACACTAAACATTGAAGGGTTTTTTTTTTAACTACAAAGATAAACCTTGTAGGGTAGGCAAGGCGGGTTGTATGATGTGTGTGAGTTC
>NW_015386701.1:643646-658751 GCF_001527695.2 Protobothrops mucrosquamatus
GATTTTAATTTGATTTTATTTGGTTATTAACATAATTTTAAAAAGAAACGGCAAAAAATCAATATTTCATTTTAATTGTATTTTAAACTTAGTATTTTGTATGGTTTGTCTGTTTTTTAACTTGCTGTAAGCCGCCCTGAGTCCGCTAGGAGAAGGGCGGGGTATAAATTGAATAAAACCTAAACCTAAACCTAAACAAATATATCTGCCTCTATGCTCAACTTTGCAGCTAAATGTTTTGGTAAAGGTTGGAAGGACCTAACAGAATAACAGAGGTGGAAAGGACCCTGGGGGGTCTTCTAGTCCAGGGCTTTTCAACCTTTTCACACATTGTACCACTTTTAGGACATGACAATATTCAAGTACTACCTGTGCTTAGCAAGGTGTCAAAAACTTGATGACTGGAAAAAAAGGGGCGGGATTTTAATTTTTACTGATTAGATTCATTTGTTGTTATAGAAATGGCTAGTTTATACTATTATGGAAAAGTAAAAAGTTGAGGTTTGATGTTAAGGCTTCATTCTACTGCAACAGAGGAAGTTGGGAGTCAATGCCCTTTCTTTTCCCCTTCTCCCCCTCACTTCCCCCCCTTCTTCCTCTCCACTGTGTCCCACTATTTGCTTTTGTATTTTTGTATTTTATTCCATAATCTAATAAAATGTTACAAACCGTTAAAAAAAGGAAAAAAGTACTAGTTTTAATTTCTTTAGTGGCGGTTCCTTTGCTCTCAGGTCACGTGGAGGACCCCAGGCAGTGCAAGCTGCCCAGAGCCCTGGGAAGTGGAGGGCAAGCACCCAGCTCACCCCAGCCTTCCCCAAGGAGGCGCTCAGCTGTGCTCTCCTTAGCCAGGTTGCTCATGGTGTGTGTGGGAGGGCAAAATGTGTGGGTCAGAGGGAGGCCCACTCCCTCCCTATGCAAGGAGACCTGGCTTTGTAACCAAAGCATCCTCAGCGATAGGATGAGAGACCACCAGGAGAGTCAGGAGGACGGGACAAGGGGATGGCATAAGAGCAGCAGGGCTGCTCGTGGCCAAGTGCTAAGGCAGGACTTCCCTCAGATCCTCCCTCCCTCTCATTATAATCTTCCTTCCTTCCTTCCTTCCTTCTTTCCTTCCTTCCTTCCTTCCTTCCTTCCTTCCTTCCTTCCTTCCTTCCTTCCTTCCTTCCTTCCTTCCTTTCTTCTGTTTCCTTTCCTCTTCATTCTCCTTTCCATTTTCTTCCTTCCCCTCTTTCCTTCTTTTTCTTTCCTTGCTCTCTTCCCCTCTTTCCTTCTTTTTCTTTGTCTTTCCTCTTTCCTTTTCTCCTTTCCTGTCCCTTCTTGGATGCTCAAATCCAAAACAGGAAACATTTCTCGACAAATGCCCCTCTCCACAGTGTCTCCTTAATTCTCAGTCTTCAGGTGTACCTTGTGGACAGGGGCGGGGCGTTCTCCTCCAGAGCAGTTGAGCCTGCCTGCATTGTTCCCTCCTTCTCGCCACTCTCCTGGCTCTAGGATCAGGAGGGGTGGTCCTTGCTCATCGCCTGAGCTCTGTCTCTCATGTTCATTGTGCCCCAATCCTGAAAGGCCCTGGCCTGCCTCAGCCTGCTCTTCCCCACATCCCTCTTCCCCACCTCTCCCTCGAGCTCCATAGGGTCCAGTTCCAGCTTCCTTCCTCCCTCCCTCAAGGGATGATGGGAGGGGGAGAGATTGCCAGCACTGCTGGTGGCCATGCTGCCACCGGCCATCGCTATCCCATGCAGGTATGGGCGGTCCCGTTGAAAGGGAAGCCTGGTGGCTGAAAGGCTAGGTCAGCAAGCAGGCATGGCGCTGATCTACTGATGGGGGCCCTCAAAGCCAGAATGTGCTCAGCCTTAGATCCATGGGGCAGCCATGGAGCCAGTGAGGCCCCCCCACTGTCTCTGCCCTGCCCCCTGGGGGTGCACGGAGAAGGTGGCAAGCATGTGAGTGCTGGTGTCCTGAGGGAAAGGGAAGTGCTTCTCTTGCTTTTTTTCTTTCTCAGTAGTCAGCAGAGATGGTCAGTGGGGATGCTGGGCACTCGCTGCCTCCTCTTCGGGTACCCAGGGGGCGGGGCAGGGGCAGCCCCTCGCTGGCCCTTTCCCGCCAAAACCTCCTTTTATATCCTCTCCTCTCCCCCTCCTCCTTTTCTCTTCAGGGTATCTCTAGCTTCTGAAAACGCCAATCAGCTGGAGCCCGGCGCTGATCCTGGGGCTTCTGCCGAGCCCCGATAGCCCTGCAGCTCCAGCTGTCTTTCCCTCAGGCTGTGCAGCATTGCCACCTCTTCAACTCATTCCTCTCCCACCCTGCTACCACTTCTCTAGGACGGTCGCATACCACCTGCCAGATGCCAAAGTACCACAGGTTGAAAAGCCCTGTTCTAGTCCAACCCCTTGCTCAAACAGGAGACCCTATGCTATTTCAGACAAATGGCTGTCCAATTTGTTCTTAAAAGCCTTCCACAACTTCTGGAGGCGAGCCCTTCTACTGATTAATTGTTCTCACTGTCAGGAACTTTCTCCCTATGTCTAGTACAGGAGATAGTGAGTTAGACTGAATGGGGAGATTAAAAACATATATTATTCTCACACTACTTACACTACTCAAAGCCAGCTGCTGCTCCTGCTTGTAGAAAAAATATCTTTAAAAGCAAAGTAATGAGTTTTTATTCAAAGTGTTCATAGATAGGTTTTGCTCTCCCTCCCCCACAATTTAATCACTGCCATCTCCCAGATGAAAAAAAAGCTAGCCTTCTGCCTTAACAAAAAAAAGACATTAAAACTGCTAGGTTGAGCTCTGTAAGCACATTACTTATATTCAGAACTATTATTTTTAGTTACATAAAGGAACTAATTAGAATTTAGATCCAATAAGCCTAGTCAAACATGTGGATAGTCTGATCACCAGAGATACTGTACTGCTTTTCTCAAATATAAAACTATGTGAAGAACAAAAACAATGTTCTTTTTGGAGATCAACAAAAGCCTATTTTACTTATGTTCATTAATCTCTATTTTTATATAATTAACTTTTTAGCCTAGCTCTATTCTAAGATATGTTTGAGGGGGTTGTGGGGGAGGGAGATAAAATAATAGCACAGCCCTAAGATAACAAACATTTTATCTCAATCTCCTTTCCTTGCTTAAATGGTATTGTTTGCTTTCCAATGTCCACATTTCATTTTCAACTCTCTGTTGGCATTTAATGGTAGTCAAACTCATGACAAATGCGTGCTTGCAGGCAAAGCAAACATAGCATTGATTTTTGAGTACTGAAGTTGTTTACTTGAGATTCAGTAGTATTGATCATCTTTTATAAATTAGGTTTGAGTGGTTCATTCCAATACTAAAGGACTACCTAAAGATTATTCTGGAAATATAAGTACATGTACACTAAGAGTGAATATCATGTGGCTGATATGATCAGTGCTTTTTTTGTAAAAAAAAAAAAAAAAGATGCCGGAACTCACACACGTCATACAACCCGCCTTGCCTACCCTACAAGGTTCCATCCCAAAAAGGTGCCGGAACTCCGTTCTGGGCGTTCTATGAGAAAAAAAAGCCCTGGATATGATGAATATAGCATTGTCCTCAGCCTTCTCTCCCTCTCTCTCTCTCTCTCTCTCTCTCTCTCTCTCTCTCTCTCTCTCTCTCTTTCCCCCTCCCTTNTCTATCTATCTATCTATCTATCTATCTATCTCTCCCTCCCTCCCCCCTCTCTCCTCCCCTCTCCCTTCAAAGGTCATAAAATTTTCCTTCCATAATCTTGCTTTCTAACCTATTTCACTTTAAAAAACCAAAACCATACTACACCATCTGGAGTTCTACAGCAAGGAATAGGCAGCTTTAAAGAAAGTTGATTTCTAGATTGATTTTATAGACTTAGAAAGCACTTTTAATCATTGTACTGAATATTAGAACATATGGAATAGACATTTTTCATTGTTAAACCCTTTTCTGATCATCTGCTAAGCAGAAAAATCCCATGCTCTTTTTCTCAATATATTTATATATATCAATAGTCCCCTTCATGCACTACAGGAATTCTTCAGGTGAAGATTGGAGAGCAAAATCCCACACTGGACATATAGATGGAGATTCCCAACAAGAAAAGCAATATGTTGTTAAATTGCACCAAACAGGGGCTAGAATCCCAGTCCTTCACTCTCTATTAATGCCTGTATGGGTAACGTATACATATAGTTTCCGACTGTTAATAATTATTTTTATATGTATTTATTTTTAAATTATTTCTTACAGGCCATCTGTCTCAGAGAAGGACTTTAGGTAGTGTACAATAAAATGTTAAAATAAAAAAAAACAGTGCATAAAAGTTGAACATTTAGAAAGAGTCAAAAATAGCAATAGCAATGGCACTAAGACTTACAATATATGCAATTTTATATAGTGCTTTATGCATTCTCTGAGAGTTTTACAATATCAGCATATTGCTCTCAACAATCTGGGTCCTCATTTTACCAGTCTTGGTAAGATAGAAGGATGAACTGATCAGGATCGATCTTCTGGCTATGATTAATGATTAAACACTATTAAAATTAACTGAAAGGTGAAAGGTGAGATTTCAGGACATTATTATTATAAGTGACTACACAGTGATCTTAGATGATTACAATCAAAAATAAGTTCTAAAGTCAAAGAATCGTAATCCTATTTTATTCTTAATTTGATTATTAATATTAAATCTTAATACTAAATTGAAATGAAGGATATTAAACATATTTTCTTCTGCATCTAAAACCTTTTGGAATTTTCCTATATATAATCACCCTTTCTTTACATTTAAAATTGATTTTCTGTTTCATCCACAAAAAACTTTTCATTTAGTTTGACTTTCTAATATAAGCTTGGTTTAAAATGTAAAAAACAACTTGTGGGAGGATATTTTTATGAAGACCTTGCCCCAGGATACAAAGTGATAATCCCTTCCCCACTTCTGAGTTGTTGAACCAGTCTTTGTCTACCACTTTTATAAATAAGATCAGAAGTGCATATTAAATTGTTTTCACAACATTTGCTCAACCTTACTTAGAAAATGTTTTTATAGTGGTTTTGTTTCTTATAATCAAAGAATTCCTTCTATAAACCTTAGATCAACATAGGAATGAAGTCCATCAATTAAACATTTTCTTTACACCAGAACTACGAATTTAGACAGACAGATGTTCTAGTGATTGTCTATATTGTCACTCTCATTGGTTTGTTTTTTTTTACGTCTATGAGCAGGGAAATCTTTTTTCAAGAGATGTTTTTTGTCTTTGACTAGGCATGCAACAGAATATGAATCTAGCCAATTGGGAGTTGTTAAAAAATAATGAATTTATGGATTATATGTACAGGTATGTTTGGATGTGTATACATGCACATACATACTATTTGTGTGTGTGTATATACGCACGACATACATGTTGTCCATGGAAAGTGAAATGGAAGTGAGCAAACTTTACTTTGATAAAAATGTTATAATTCTCAGTAGTTTCATTTGTCCTTAAGCAAATTCATCAGTAGGACCGGAATGATAAGCAGTTGGAGCAGTGCTTCAGAATTAAAATGTACTTGTAACTGGTTTGCATGTATTTCAAGAGATCAGGAAAAGATTTCTGATGAAGACCTGCTGTCTGATTGCTAATAATGGATTTACGAACCACTAGCCTGAGTTTACATATGGCAGTGCCTTACATCACTATGATTCTTCACAACTGAATGAATCGTGATCTATTCTGCATACTGCTGCATGGCTTCACATCTTTGGTTTATTAGCTCTAAAGTTGCCTTCCAGAAAACTTTCAGAACTTTGGCCTACAGTCCCAAGAATGTTTATTAGAGATTAATGGAATATCTATCCAAATTAATAGGGTTGACACTGAGTGGTACACATTCGGAAGAGTGTGAATTCCAGTGAAGATGAGCCACACCAAAATGTACAATTATTTTACATCCCTCCATAGGAAAAGCCCCACATTATTAGCCTTCCAAGCCTCCATCCTGTTATCATTGCATCTGATCCTAAGACATTAAGGAACTCATTTATTCTATACCAATATGATGTTCTGTGAGATGAAATAACCATCTTAAAATGACTAATGGCCCTGATAATATAGGGCAGCTGGCTCACCTATGTTTAGTCTGAACACTGCAAATCATTGGCTATTGCCAGCCAGCTTGCTAATACCAGTGAGACCTATTTCTTCAAGAAAATGTAGATTTATGGATAGGGCGATTCTCCCCCTTCCTTTTAATCTTGATGTCTCCTGGCTGGACCATGATAAATGAGGTAGCTCCTTCAATGGCAGAGAGGAGGGGCAAGAATCATGATATGAAAAAAGGAGGAAGGTCCTGAAAGAAACTGAGTGGCATTTTTCTCTTGTCTCTGAATTTTCAACACATTAAAATTCTCAAAGTATATCAGTATATGAATCAGTTAATGGAGTCATGGCTTCAAAACAAAACATAGACACGGTGTTTGTCTCAAAACCTTTAGTGATCCCTCCCTTTTTTCCCTATACAATTTTATGCTTTTTAAATCCTTCTTAATAGCCATATAAATTAGAATTTATGTTCTTGGTGAATTGTTTGTTTAGAATTTCCCATCAGAAATCTTCAGGCAACCTGATGTCCTTCAAATACTTTGACATTGTTAACGTTGGCCATGCTGGTCAGACATTCGATTTCCCTAACTCCTGCTATGAGATCTGTCTTACCCATTTTCAGTCTTTGCACTTTACTATGTAATAAGAATTACAGTATAACAGAATTGGAAGGACCTCGGAGATCTTCTAGTCAAAGCCCCTGCTTAAGAAGGACACCCTATACCATTTCAGACAAATGGCTATTCAGTCTCTTTTTAAAAGCCTCCAGTGATGGAGCACCCACAACCTTTGGAGGCAAGCTATTCCACTGGTTTATTGTTCTCACTGTCCAGAAGTTTCTCCTTAATTCCAGGTTGCTTCTCTCTTTGATTAGATTCCATCCATTGTTTCTTGTCTTGCATTCTGATGCTTTGGAAAATAGATTGAGCCCCTCAAATATTGGAACCCTGCTATCATGTCACGCCTTGTCTTTCTTTTCACTAGACTAGACATATCCAATTCCTGCAACAGTTCTTCATATGTTTTAGCCTCCAGCTCCCTAATCATCTTTGCTGCTGTTGTCTATGTACAACTGAATACAATCAGCCCCACTAATACATATTTTTAATCATAATCACGTAGATATGTGGCTTGCAAGCTTTTTACTTTGAAGAATTACTTTCTACATTTATTTGTCAGCCAAAGCCCTCTTCAAACATTACTTTTTTATGACAGCTGGCTCCTGTCACATTCTTGAAGTCCTTCAACTCATGTCCAAGAGAATTTATTAGGTCCAGTGAAGCCAGGGGGTGGAGCCAACTGTCATGGTCACAATAAAAGAGGCTAGCAAATGATTCCCAGTCTCGCTAAATATAGTTGATGAGGAACATTTCTGAAAAGTTCTTTAGCCTTGGCATAGACTTCTCAGGATGAAATAATGTTCTAATAATTCTGTTCCTATGGGACATTCTGTCAGTACATGTTGGATCTACTGCTGAGCCTAACTTGAGAATGCATTCCCAAACATTCCTAAGTGATCTCTATTCTTAGAAGTGCAGAGCAAGTCACAGGGTGATATTCTAGTCTTGTCCTTGAATCCATCATCTAGTCATGCTTCATCATAGCATTTAAGTCTAGAGATAAAAGTCAGAGTTTCTAGTAATAGGCAAGTTATCTAGCCTATACATTCTAATAATTTTGAGGAACACTTCATAACATTTCTTTAAGACTAGCTTACCAAATACTAAAAGCCAGGGACACAAATGGGGATAGCTCCAAGTTCTATTTTGATTGGAGAAAGCCTTTTTCCACTCTCAGGAATTGTTCTTAGGAACACTTTCACTTCACACTTTTGCATTAATTCATTAACTTTTTCAATGTGCAAGGAATGAAGTTAGTTTCAGGCTTAAGAGAACTACTATGTTAAACATATTTTAGCTGCAGCAACATCCTATGCTCTTTAAGAAAGCAGCAACAGGTCCCTTGACTCACAAAGGGGAAGGAAATGCAGAAGGTCATATACATGCACACACTCGCAAGACAAAGGTTTGACTGTTGTGAACTGCATTAGGCAAATCTCCTGTTGTCTATGGTTTCATTCTATTCTACAAAAGTCACTAAGTGAGCCTTCAGCAAAGTAAACCAAGAATATAAGGTTCAGAACTTGGAAAAACTAGGTTTATGATTGTGTCTGTTATTAAGTCCAACATAATGGATTATGGAAAGAATGCAAGAAAGGACCACAAGAATAAGCTTTGTTTGGCTTACAGAGACAAGCATCTTAAGGCAATCATTTTGAAGCCATTACAAGTTTCATTCTGAATGCAGGAATGATGCTGGATCCCATTACCATTTATACACTTGTCAGAACATCGTACCTTCTATAATAATTTAAATAGCCCGTAACTTACGATAAGAATCACAAAAGTTTTATTAAAACCAATAGTAGAGAATTTTGGTCTAGGGAAAAATGGTAAGTCATTTATTTAAAGGATGAGATGGAACGGTAACATTCTTGTCAGCTTCTAGAATAGCTGAAGGAGTGCAATCTATTTTTATTATGAAGAAAAATCACTGCAGTAATGATACCAAGGTTTCTCACAAACATAAGCCAACAATTTATTGCAGAAATTAGATTATAGTTGCAATATAATGTTTTCTTCTGAAGGGAAATAAAATTCATTCTTTGGGACATAATATTCTCTAATCAGATCAAGATTAGTGTTTCTATGTCACTGAATATTTATTAAGGTGAAATTAATTAAATAATTTTTAAAAATTAATACCATTTTTTCAGGGCATTTACATCACTTGATCAAATCTTGCAAATTTTAAATGAAAACAATTCCATTAAAATGTCACAAATAGCTTTCACAGGGAACATAACCAGTTACAAAACAGCAAGTAACCAAAGGAGTAGTGCCATACCTTCTTGCTATGCTTCCTGCAGGAATATTTTTTTGGGGCATGACTACATCTTCCCCTAACTCATGGTATACCAATTTCCCTTGCATGCAGGGCCTCAGAGGGATGAGGGCCAAAGCAAATACATATATATGAAATCATATGGGACATGGAGCAGATAAATTGGCAAGTGAAGGATGATGTTGTTGAAAAGGAATGAAGTATTCCACAATCTGATGTGATCAATGAGAATTCTCTCATTCTTCCTCTTACCCAACATATTACCTATGTAATACATCTTACAGACCAGACAGACTAGTTCACAAGCAAAGAGTTGTTTGATACAATGTATATCCAAGTAGTTTAGAGTTATAGTCACCAACATTTCAAATTTCACTTCAAATACATAGAGAGTGTAATACTTGGATGGTCAATGCAATACTGAGAAGTTGTTTCTACTCTACCTGCTGCCAATAGATGGAAGTCCAGAAAATGTGAATTCATTTCTGGACTTCTATATGCACAGAAATAAAATAGGTTGCAATATTTCAAAGTTTATATAACCAGTCCCCCCCAAAAATACATCACAATTAATTTTTTCAGATAATTAAAACGTATTCTTAGGTTCAGTTTTTAACTGGCAAAAATTAGAATTAGTCCAAATTCAGGATTCATCTCAAGCTGATTCAAAACTCAATGGATCTTGACAGGAAGAGCATGTTTTGTGCTTTCTTTTATTGTTTAACCTTCTAAATAGATCTTCAACAGTGGCCTAAAAGATGTACCATTTGATGCTTGTGAACTCTTAGGAAAAAGAGCATTCCAGAATTCAGTTATCACCATAGACAATAACTCTATAGTTATAAGAGAAGGAGATACCATCAAGGGAAAGGGAAGGAGATACCATCAAGCATGTCTTAAGATAGACAACCAATGCCATCTCCAGATATGAACATTTCTTAACCAACTGCTCTTTGGTGGAACTTCTGTAGTTTCTGAAACAGCAGAAGCAACTGTTTTTTATCTATATCACCTAGATGTGAGCCACAATTTTAATTTCCCGAACACAACTATCCCAGGAAATAGTGAGAAATTAAACAAACGATTGGGCATTGTCCCTCAGACATATTCCTAAAAAAATCCAAGGCAGGATGCAGGGTTGGTGTCAATCAAGTGTTAGAATTCTAACATATGCCTAAGAGGGTGATCGCATAGATATGTCCTTTAGGGCTAGTGATGTCTCAGAGATACAGTGATAACCTAGAGGGATTGATGCTGAAATTGATGCAAGTGGTGCTTGACATAAGACCATAAATGAGCCAGGTATTACAAGTGTAGATTATAATGATCATTGAATAAGTCACCATGTGACTTTTTTGCAGTTGTCATTAAGCAAATGAGGCAATCATTAAATGAGTTTGATTTCCTCAATGGCTATTTTTTACCAGAAACTGGAAGTAAATGCTGGAAACTGGCAAAAACGCCACAAATCTCATGTGACTGTCATATGCTGCAACTGGCCATAAATGTGAGCCAGTTGCCAAGTGCCCAAAATACAATCACGTGGCTGTGAAGCGGGTGCAAGTGTCAGAACTTTGAAAACAGATGATAAGTAGATCTGGAAAGGTCCATTTTAACTTTGAACGGTCGCTAAGCAAGGACTACCTGTATTCTTTTTTGGGGAGTGGGCATTACAATGTGATTTAAAATTTATCAAAAGGTTCCTGCACACATTTTAAGTCCTCTATCTAAAACTGTGCCATTGATATTTGATATTTTCTCACTGACTTTCAGTGTAAAAATCTTGGAAAGTTTATATTGGCAAGAAGGGGTTCACAGTTGCTTGTGAACCAAATACTATGGAGTAGTAGATATTTAAGTGAGTCCTTAATTTGGTAATGATTTCAGCAATTACTTGTTCTATCCCAACTTCTCTTTCAAGAAATGAACATTACTGAAAAGAGTAATGTTCTATATATTTCTCCAATTGCTACGCGACAAATATCTCACAGTGAAGGAAGAATAATGCACTGGAATTTCATTATATGGCAGTAGTGCATACCCATTATATAAAGCATAAACAAAAGCAATTTGCATACTGGGATTAGTCCTGATTTAAATACTTTTTCTCAAGACACTTTCATTAACCGAGTTGACAGAAACGATCTATTATTCATTTTACCTGCATTTAATTGCAGTTTTAATGTGCAATGTTATGTCTTCGATGTGGGAAAAAATAAAGAAATAGCTTGCTTTAATATGGTTAAATTATTCTACTGCTATTGAAGATCAGCCCAATATAGTTGGATCCTACAGCAATGCATTTATCTTTTCTGATCCCATTGCCATTAATCATTTACCACAAAAAGTAAAGATAATACAGGGCTGATGTTTCATAAAACAGTTAATAGCCACCAACAAGATATTTTTTGCATGTCTGTGTATTTAGCATATTATTATTTAGCATAGATGAATCATTCTATTCTTCTGAAAATTTATGTATTTTCCTGTTTTCCTGCCAAAGTCAAATCCCCACTAACTTAATGTTTGATTAAAAAAACCCAAATACTGAAAAAAATTAAATATTGGATACTCCACAAAGTATATACACAAACCTAGACACAAATGTACCCTAACATTAAACCTTTTAAATATATATATTTTCTTAAAATGCATCATGATTCATATTGTAAACATGATAATACATTTTATTATATAATAGACAATATAATTACGTAGTAATTAAATAAGTAAGAACCAGTTTGATGTACTGTAGGCATCAGACTAGAAACCAAGACACCATAACTTCTAGTCCTTTCTTAGACACAAAGCCAGTTGGGTGATCTTGGGCCCAATCATTTTCTCTCAGCCCTAAGAAGAAAGGAATGCCATTTTTGAAAATTTGTGAAGAAAACTTCAGGGACTTGCCCAGCCAGTCACTAAGAGTTGCTAACACTGATTTGAACATCAAAATAATAATAAACAAACAAATAAAAAACTGTAGAAGAGCTTCCTTCACAAAATTCAAAGAAATACATCATTTGAAGAATAACTCTTCTTCAATACACATATTAATGAGGCTGATCTGGACTAGCTTCATTCATATATTTCTTTCAGGAAAGAAACAAAGAAGAAGGGATCTGGACCAGTGCTTTTACTGTGGAGTAATCAGACATAAAGAAGAGGGAGTCAAGCTATTTTCCAAAGTGCCTGAAGGCAGGACAAGAAGCAACGGGTGGAAACTAATCAAGGAGAGAAGCAACCTAGAACTAAGGAGAAACTTCCTGACAGTGAGAACAATTAACCAGTGGAACAACCTGCCTCCAGAAGCTGTGAATGCGCCAACACTGGAAGTTTTTAAGAAGAGACTGGACAGCCATTTGTCTGAAATGGTATAGGGTTTCCTGCCTGAGCAGGGGGTTGGACTAGATGACCTTCAAGGTCCCTTCCAACTTTACTATTATTACTATTATTACTATTACATACAACCAGATCATTGATGACAAAATGTCAAATCTCTAACAAAGCAACAGGATGTAGAACCTGTAGACCCATGGAACATATAGCCAAACAAAGATGTCAGGAAATTTCCAGAAGCTCTAAATGGGAGCTTTTAGAAACATAATGAATGCTCAGAGAGCTGACAGCAGGTAAGCATACTTTATTATTCTTTGTTTAGATTCAGGTCAGAATAGAGTTCACTTCTTTTGTGGACTGATTGGGCACTAATTTCATAAATGTAGCCACAGTTCAAAGACTAAGGTTGCCAAGTCAAAGTTTTGAAAGCTCAATGATGGTAGAATCAATAGATGGACAGCCACTGAGAATGGTACCAGTTTTGGAGAGCATGGAACCACTGCAGATGTCAATCTATGAAAATTAATACCGTGCTATATATTGTAATTTGCAAATGCCCATTGCCTTGGGAAGCAAATGGCAGCAGTTACATGATCCAGATGTAGGTTGAACACAAGGGACATTCGTGTTTCCGTCACTTAAATGCTGGAGATATGACTTGCATGCACTATAAGTTGCCCATCCCAGCCTGATACAGCACAGTGGAACAACTAGACTGCCAGACAAATACTTAGACTTTCCAGATGTATTTGGGGAACTCTTCCTATCAAGATTGTGTGATTGCACCATCAATTTGTATCCAGGAGCCCAGATTCAAGCAGAGATAATAGCAATAGCACTTAGACGTATATACCACTTCATAGTGCTTTACAGCCCTCTCTAAGAAATTTACAATATCAGCATATTACCTGGGTCCTCATTTTACTGACCTCATAGGGATAGAAGGCTGAGTCAACCATGAGCCGGTGAGATTTGAACTGCCAAACAGCTGGCAATCGGCAGTCAGCAGAATTAGCCTGCAATACTGCATTCTAACCACTGTGCCACCACAGCTCTGTAATATTCCATAATATTATTCCATGTCTATTCATGAGTTAACCATTCTGAAAGAATATTTGGATATCAACATTTTTTTTAAAAAAAGGATTCATTTACCTTTGCAAATCCAACATGGGGAAAGGGATGTGTGGACTCAGAAGAAAATTGGAGTGTGTGTGTGTGGGGGGGGGATTCATGTGAACTGTGCATGACTACAAAAATTTGAAAAAGATAACTATTGCACCCTGCTATTCTCTACTCCTTATTTTGGATCTCACAGTCTGCCTCTGCTGGAAGCAGTCTGAGATTCCCAGGGGAAGGCTGGGAAATGTTAGTGCTCAATCACTCCAGGGAACAAAGCCATATGCTTCAGTATAGCTTCAGAAAATTGGAAGGTCAGAACCTGAATGAAGGGATGAAAAGGAATTTAATTAAAGGGCTAAAGCTTTCAATAAAAGCCTAACTACTTCAGCTTGCTAAACTGTAACCCCAGCTGTATCAGGGGACAAGGCAAAAGGCACAAACAGGAAAGATATGCACATGTTTACAGTTAAAAGGAGAATGGAAGGATGTTTTGGAAAGCCATGCCACAGTACTGCTGATGTGTTAATTCTGAAAGTTTTATGGTTAGCTTAGAAGCACGGTTATTGCATTTCTGTTTAAAATGGTTAAAAGGAACTATAAAGGGGCAAGAATTATCATCAAGGGAACATCTTGGGACTTTGTGACGTGTAACTGATGGTAACTGTTGTATAAAACATACCACGGGACATTGATGGGTAGACAAGCTTTGAGGGAGACTGTGTCACTTTCTGCAGAATAAAGTTTTCGTTAGGGATCTCCACCTTGGTATCTTCAATTTTAGGTATAGATACTCCAGGGACCGGACTTAGTGTGGGGCTAAGACAGCGCCTTCCAAAGTTTTTATCAAATTAGAGTTAATCAGAATGAAGGAAGAGCAGGAATACTTGACCTGATCTACCTTGAAGAGATGACATCACCCCCAAATCCAACCCTGTGCAGCTAAACTGTAATTTACTTTGTTTCAAGACTGAAATTTGCTTCAAATCCACAAACATCCCCAAAGCAAAGATTCAGTCTTGGCAGATTCTGAACAGCCACTTCAGGAAAGTGATAAGCAGAGGAGGAAAGGGAAAGCTATGAGTTTTGTCTTCTCTGTGGAGATGCCATATAGCACTCTTACAAAAAGTCAGCAGTGGGCAAAACGAATGACCTCAAACATTAAGAAAATAGTTTTTTTATATATAAAAAAAATACTAGTATGGAGAGTTTGGCCTTTTTTTTCTTTTTTCTTTCCTACAAAGGTTAAATTCTGAAAAAAGCATTTATAACTCCCTAAGTGTTTTTATTAAAGTAGTTCTGAAGAACTTATTTCCCTATTTTCCCTTAAAGTGATCCTCATAACCATAAACCGGATTATACTGCTGAAGTCTGTATAAATTATAAAGTTGCTTTGTAGAGGGAGAGAATTAGTAAGACTGCTGAACACAACAGTTGGACTTCAGCTTTTCATTTCATTTCATTTCATTTTATTGAACTTATATGCCGCCCTTCTCCCAACAGGACTCAGGGCGGCTCACAGCATATTAAAAACAGTACAAAACACTATCCCCAATAAAAACCAATTAAAAACAAATATTTACCGCTGTGTCATATTAAAATACTAATTAAAATTGTCCCTATTTAAAATTCTCCCTAGGCCAGAC
>NW_015386701.1:658851-682133 GCF_001527695.2 Protobothrops mucrosquamatus
ATTCTTTTTAGCATTCCTGTTACAGGCAGCTTCATTATTTTGTTCTCTAGACAAGATTTCACACTATAAGTGTTCCTGGAATTTTCAGCCATACTGAAAATGATATTTAATGCCTGCCCTTTTGGGTGTTATTAAAAGGCTGATGATTAACTGTATGATTGGCAGCTACCAGCTAACTGTAACTATGATATTTAAATCAAAATGATTCTACAAAAACCAGCTTGTTTCCATTATAGACCTAACCATTCTAATCACTGCGTCACCATGGCTCTTTATGTATTCTATACAGTTTAAAACGGCATTCTGGGTATCCCTAATACATTTCTCATTGGAGAAATTGTTTTCAATTTTCTGTTCATCCATCTGTTTGGTCTCCTACAACAAAAGGTATAAAGAAAATATAAGAAATTCACACTTTTCACTTTTATGTGAATAGTAATCCAAATTCTGGATAGACAAACAATAATTTTCTCTCTTGGTTTGTGTGCTAATATGTATTGGTTGCAGCTTATGAAAATACAGCCAATTTCACAGAATAGGTTGGATGCATGATTCTCTTTTACTGACAGGTTAACTATATTTTGTTCACTTGGACTTTTCAAGAATTGAAGTTACCATAGCAACAGGAACATGTTCAGTTCTTTGATTTTTAATAACAAAATGTAAGAGCATGAAAGAGTAACAGAAATAAGTCCCGATAGAATAACTTGTGCTTGGCATGGAGTTTTTGAAAGCCGCATGCAAGTCCTTAGGACACATGTTTGTGACAACCCCGTTGTATCTGAGCAGATCTGAGTATTTCAGTGCTTCAGTGAATGTAAGAACCACATTGTCTAGTAATCTATGTAACTCATAGGATGATCATTTGAAATCTATCCATGTGTTTAGTATATGGGCCGAGGATGTACTTTACCCTTCTGTAATATTACTGGTTCAAAAGCAAAATACATGTCACTGTCCTTTCATGTCACGTGGGGTTTAGAGCAATTACAAACACAAAAATTACTAGGCTGCAGGGATGTGAAAGGAATGTGTTATCAATTTTTCACTTCACAAAACTATCTGCTAAGTGGAGTGCAATTGCCCTTTGATAGTCACACTTTCCTGAACATTACAATGCAGTTCTCTTAACATAAAAAGCATAGACATTTACATACATTAAGGAAAAATGTGAATGAAAGCAATTTGGTTGCAAAAATGTGCATATTGGAAAAATACACATTTTTGGGGAACTCTGAATCTGTGAATAATGTCTTATTCATTCAAAAACACTTTTCCAGCATAGTGTAAAAAATTCGATCCCCTTTTTTCTCATCTTAAAATTACCATCAGGAACATTTTCATTTTTTAAGGCTACAACTGATCTGGTATTTTTAAACTCTGTGTGAATTGAAATGCATAGTATTGCAGGCAAATATATAGAATTCGAGTTACAAGATTGGAGTAATCAATGGTTTATACCAGTGGTTCTCAACCTTTTTAATGCCGCGACCCCCAACCGGTCGTAAGTCGAGGACTAAACCAGTCGTAAGTCGAGGACTAAACTGGTCGTAAGTCGAGGACTAAACTGGTCGTAAGTCGAGGACTAAACTGGTCATAAGTCGAGGACTAAACCGGTTGTAAGTCGAGGACTACCCAACCGGTCGTAAGTCGAGGACTTTCCCTGCCCGGGAGCGCCGTGCATGCGTGGTTCCGCCCCCTGTGCCGGCCAAGGCGTAGCTGGCAAGCGGCAGAGACGGAGCAGGCCGACCACCAACTGGCCCAGCTCAAGGGAGGTAAGGCACCCACCGGAAAAGGGGAAATAAAATGGCGGACAGCCTTGCTTGGCGACCCCCGTGAAATGGTCGATTGACCCCAAATGGGGTCGCGACCCATAGGTTGAGAACCGCTGGTTTATACCCACAAGAGTCTGAATTATGATGTGACTGAATTTATACTTCATAAACATAGTAGTTTGTAAATTACAATGAATAGGGTCAAACAACATATTGGATCTCCAATTAGAGTGATCCTGCACTAAAAAAAGAACACATTTTGTGTTTTCCACTTTTCTAGTGTGCCTTCATTTTCTCTAATTGTTAAAGGAAGAGCAATATAGCAACTTTTAGTTGTGCACTCTAATTTCTCTTCCCTTCTCTCAGTCCTCTTCTCTAAGCAGACTTTTACAATTTACTTATGATTTTTTAAATTATTTCAGCTTTTCTTGGATGAACTCAAGCATTTTACCAAATGAAAGTTCTTAACATTATTAATACTTCACTCCATGTATACACTCAGTTTTTCCACTGGTAAGAATTAATAACATACTAAAGGTTAGTTCCAATTAGATTTAAACCTTGTTCATCAAATCGAAATTGAAGGAGAGCTACCTTCATTGACATGCAGTCCAAATTTCAAACAGGAACCTTTAAAAGAGATTTTAACTTACTTATTTTGCTTGCTTATCTTTTAGAAACTTTGTGTGCATTTGAAATCTGCGAGACGTTATATTTTACACTCTCCTGTTCTTGAGAAACGACCAAGTGATCACTTGACCACACATACTGAAGTGTGGTAATTATGTTGACTGTATGATGTTGTGTGGCCAAGCAATAGTTGATGTGGCCATTTGATCACTTCCTGAGACAATACTGAGGATGGAAAATAGAGAGTCAGTTTGGTGTAGTGGTTAAGGTGTTGGACTAGAAACCAGGAGATTGTGAGTTCTAATCCTGCTTTAGGCATGAAAGTCAGCTGGATGACTTTGGGGCAGTCATTCCCTCTCAATCCAATCCACCGCACAGAATGTTCATTGTGGAGAAAATAGAAGGCACAAATATTAGGGTTGTTTGCCACCTTCAGTGTTATATACTACACACACACACACACACGCACACTCACACACAAAACTGGTTTGGAAAAATAATAATAGAAACATCAGGGTTTACTAGTGTCAGTCAAGAGAATGAGAAAGGAACTGATGGCAATAGAAGTCTGTTCGTCTCCGACCTGAGAGGGATGGTAGCAATTCTCCCAATTCTGAGCCTACAACTTTGTTCGCTTGACCCTGAGAACATTCCTAAGTGCTCAAGCCCATGAGAACAAAATTACTTTTAGGGTGGCAAAGTAAGTACAGAAGAGAAGTACAAGTCTTCAAAACTGGGCCCTTTGAGGGTAACAGTTTAACTCCAGTCAAAAGTTTCTCAAGAGCAGAACATGTTCTTTAGGAATTAATGAGCCCCAGCTGTGCTTTGGATAGAATGCCTTATTGCATAAGGCAGAAAATTGCTTAGAGGATTAGAAGAACCCCTTCCCAGTCTACGATTTTCTAGTCAGGGTCATTCTTTGAATGCATAATGCACAATGTCCCAAGTAAACATTGCAACACTGGATGAACAATTATAACTAAAAAGTTATCATCTTAAATCATTACAATAAAGACTATAGGTGACTTTATTGTCATTTTTTCAGATGAATGCCCTGATTTTAGCAGGACAATGATTGCTTTCTAATCTGATCTGGTACCAGTTCTTTGCATGCTATCATCCAACAAACTGTATGGATAATAGGATAGTTGAAAGAGAACAACAACAATAATATTCTGTACTGTTAAAATGATTTTCCTGTGCCAATTTTCTTGAGAAAATGGAAATGGTTCTTGTTCATCTTCTTATGAACTCTTTAAACTCCTATAGCAGTGTTGGCGAGCCTTTTAGACACCGAGTGCCCAAACTGCAACCCCAAACCCACTTATGTATCGTCGGGTGCCAGGTGGGCGTGGCCCATTGGGTGGGCGTGGCTACAGTGGTAACGGCAGACTGGGTGGGACTAAAAAGTTCAATCAATCAATTCCAACTTTGCGAGATCTTTCTTTTTCTCGCGAGAAGTTGAAATTGATTGAACCTTTTTTTTGCACACGGCGGTGGAGGCCTAAAGTGAAAAGGTTTTATAAAATCCAACTGAAGGCCTAGGACTGGGGCGTTGGCACGCATGCCCACAGAGAGGGCTCTGCATGCCACCTGTGGCACACATGCCATAGGTTCACCACCACGGTCCTATAGGCTATGGTTTAACTCAGGGCTCTTCAAACCCGGCCCTTTTATGACTCATGGACTTCAACTCCCAGAATTCCTCAGCCAGCGTTAGACCCCTGGTTTAACTGATATCATACCAAAACTTAATTTTATGTTTGCACTATCTTCTTTTGAATCTATCCAGGAAAACATTTTATTTCTTAAAAGAGAAGCAGTTGAAAGCCACAAACTAATAACCAAGTGACAAGAATGAACTTTTAATTTCTTTAGACTCTTGAAATAGACAATTTCCTAGGCGGAATTACAATAGAACTGTATTGATAAATTAGCCCCCCTTTTTATTGCCTATTCTCTGAAGGATGAACCAAATTCTTTCCAGAAATTTTCATGGAAATCCGGTACAAGAGGTAAGAGCTTAAGTAAATTGTGAAATGATTCATTCTACAAAAATGTTCAGAATTTTATTGTGTTGAGAGCTGTACATGGCCTCTTAGAAATTTTCCACTAGAAACAACCACCAAACTGTTGCAGAAAATAGAAAAATTTGGAGAAGTGGCTGGTTTGAAAATAAATAGAGAAAAGACTAAGGTATTAACAAAAAATTTAACAGACAAACAGAAAACCCAACTCACAAAAAAGACAAATCTGCAATTAGTCAAAAAAGTTAAATATTTAGGAATTTACTTAACATCAAGAAGTACAAAACTAAAAGAAGATAATTACGAAAGACTGTTGAAACAAATAAAACTAGACTTGGAAAAGTGGAAAAACTTCCAGCTGTCACTGCTAGGAAGGATAGCGACAGTGAAGATGAGTGTCCTTCTGAAACTACTCTTTTTATTCCAAATAATTCCTGTAAAATTGGGAAAGACATTTTTGATGACTTAAATGCAACAATATTGAGATTTATATGGCAGGGGAAAAAAGCACGAATCAAAGTGAAAATGCTACAAGAAGCTAAAGACAGTGGAGGATTTGGACTCCAGATTGGAGATTATATTATCAAGCAGCCATTTTACCATGGGTCAAAGAACGGATAATGCTGAGAAATAAAAGACTAGTCTACCTAGAGGGGCATGACCTACAATTGGGTTGGGATAGTAACATTAAATTGACTAAAGCAGCTTCATATAAAGAAAATCTGTATAAAATGTTTTATAGATGGCACATGACACCAGTAAGACTAGCGAAAATATTTAAAAATGTTTCAAATAATTGTTGGAAATGTAAACAAAAGCCAGGTACCTACTATCATATCTGGTGGGTATGTCCTAGTGCGAAAAAATTTTGGTTTAATATTCATACATAGTTGGAAAATATGACTAAAATACAGATAGAATTTAAGCCAGAACTGTTTTTGTTAGGAATATTAGGACCCAAATATGGGAAAGAGAATGAGTATTTAATATTACACATATTGACAGCTGTGAGAATAGCATTTGCCCAATATTGGAAAAATGAAAGTATACCATCTGCTGAGATCATAATCAGGAAAATTTTAGAATGTGCAGAAATGGACAGACTAATCTTAGAGATTAAAGAGAAAGAAGACTCAGTCTATTTTAAAACATGGGAAAACTTCTACCAATGGTTAGCAAAACGAACTAGTGAGAAATAATTGTGATATCTAATAAGATGAATGATATCTACTGATTAATTGATACCCTTTATGATTACTGTTATTCTTATTGACTGTAGCTATTTACTATTACATTAATTACTGTTATCGAATATATGCACCCGGACAAGAGTCTGCTTGCTAAAGTTGGAAATGTTATTGGGGCAACCCCATTGTTGTACCTACCCCTATCCCAATCCCATCCCTGAATCCCACTCTGAACCCCAATACCTATATTGACCCTATCCCTCCCCTAATCTTATAAAACTTAATAAAATATTGTATAAATTATTATTTTTTTTAAAAAAAGAAATTTGCAATAAGTTTACACAAGAGCTAATATTCATTTTAGGATTGGCAGATAGCTTATGACATTAAAACCTAGATTATTTATCTCTTTTCTGCATCTGTAGCCCTCAATTTTTAAAGATTTCTTTTAAAAAATCCTGTTATTATTTTTACAAATGCCCCAAGGCTGCAAACATACCTAATACTCCTTCCTCTTCCTATTTTCCCCACAACATCTGTGAGGTAGATTGGGCTGAGAAAGAATTAGTGGCTCAAGGTCACCCAACTGGCTTTCATGCCTAAATCAGGACTAGAACTCACAAACACCCAATTTCTAGCCTGGTGCCTTAAGCACTAAACCAAAGTGGCTCTTATATTCTGCACCACCAGAAGGATAATATCTTTGAAGTTAAACTTTGTCCACTGGAACTATAATTTAGGAAATTATTCCTACAGGATTTCAGTAGCAATCCTGTTTCCAGATATGAACATTTTCACGAGGAGGTTGGGCATTCCAAGCTGTTGTGATAACTACAGCTGTGGAGGCAAGAAACACTTAATGCTTGCATTTGCTGAGGATTTTATGCTTCCATTTTCCACTGAGAAGAATTAATTGAACATTTGCACTTGTTCATTCTTTTCAAAATATAAAGAAAGACAGTTGGATAATTATATGAAGAGATACACAAAACGGGGAGACAGGGCAGATGGACTCCTATTAACAGTGGTTGTTAATTGACTTGTGGAGTTAATGTAAGAACAGATTTTCTCCCAATAGTTTGTACACAGGCAACTTGAATTTCTGTTCCCGCTCTTATAAATGAGGGCTATGCATTTAATTTCATTTGTACAATATTAAAAATCTGATACTATAAACACAGTGAAGATAAATCTTTACTGCTTTTCAGATACTGTCATACCTGTATGCTATTAAATATGCTAAATCCTTGACTGAATGGACTAGTAGGTGTCTGTCAGAGCTAAATGTTCATTAAATCATTAATGGTATTTTACATAAGCATGAAGTTTACATAATGTGTATAAAATGTACTTTGCTTGTAGTGACAAAATTCAATTTGGATTGAAGCCTGAATACAGATTATGTAATTACAAGCAAAGTCTACTAAAACAAGAACTGCAAAATCTAGGGTTTACTATAGTTACATACACAATATTATCTCACAAACTAATTTTAGTTCAGTAAAATACTACATGCATTTGATAAAGTAACCAAAGTAACCAAGGAAATAAAGTTTTAATTTATTAGAGCAATGGTTTCACTGTTGTTAAGCACAGAAGGTATAATAGGGCACCTCAGTCATTTTTGCACCAAGCCATGATTTTTAAATGATGCTTTGTTGAATAAGATAAACTGCTTTGGGAAAAATATCTGCTCAGTTAAATGAAAACACACTTCAAAGTACATTAAGCAGTGAACGGGGCAAGCCTACCCAAATGTCAATCTGTTGTTTTGCATTTCAAATTGTGATTTAAATCTTTTATAGCTGCCCTTGTTCAGCCTGCTTCACCTTGGGCCACTTTGGATACATTGGGACTAAAGTTGTCAGCTGTTGGTCATGCTAGATAGAAATTTAAGGCATTGTAATTTCTATACATCTGGGGGGATACAAGCAGCGGTGGGATTCAGCTGGTTCGCACCACTTTTGTAGAACCGGTACCTAAATTTTGCTGAGTTCAGAGAACCATCTGAATGCACACTGTTTCTGGAAGTCCAGTCTAGGCCTTGGAGGCCTGCCAGAAGTGCATGGATGCCACTTCCGGAAGTCCGTTCTAGGCCTCGGAGGCCCAGGCCTGCATCCAATAAGAGAACTGGTTGTTCAGGTATTTGAATCTCACCACTGGATACAAGCTTAGGGAGAGCTGTCCATACTAAAATGTCTTACATGTAATTAGGAGCCAGAAGGAATATTTTAATTCTTTTATGGATAGTTCTAACTTTTCAACACTCCAAAATGTTCCCCTGTGAAGGATTATGATATAACTTCGTATGTCATATCCTTGGTCTATCTTTCAAGAAATAATTATAAAATATATATTTTTAAATAATTCATCCTAATGAATTTCCTAAGCATCAGAAATGATGTTTAAATGCATTTCAGTCAAGAAACAAACATATGTTATACTTTGAATACAATTATCTTATTTTGACTATGAATGGGGAAGAACAGAGACCTGGCTTCAGCCCTAGTAAGAGAGCAAATGGCTGTGATTGTTGGTATCTCTTGAATAATAGATTTTCCATCTCTAGGTCTAAATAGAGGTTTACTTCCACAAACAGACTTGATGCACAATCTAGAGATCCCCCTAGTCTCACAAGTCCTGCTCACAGAGTAAGGGCAATTACATTTTGTGTGCCCTTGCTTTCTTTCCAGAATTAGGAGTCCCTATACCATTCTCTCTTGTTTTGGTCACCTCCTGTCTATGCTCTACATAAGGCAACCCTTCAAGACCACTCAGGAACTGCAGCTGTCTAAAATGCAAAAGCAATGGCATAGGCCACGGGTGTCAAACTGCTGGCCCATGGGCCGGATGTGTCACATGGAAGCCGTGCCTCCAGCAAGGGAGAAAAAGTCACGATACATCGCAACACTTCACATGACATGGCGAGTTTGACACCCCTGGCATAGGCTCACCTTAGTATGCATGCAACATTTCCACCTTTCAAATCACAAAGATTGTCAGTGGGGCAGTTCAAGGTGCAGGCTATCTCCTTTAAAGCCCTTCATAGGTCCAGTTTTCTTATGGAACACATGCCTTCTCTGTCACTGTGCCTGCCTTATGAAATAGCATTATCTTGAAATCTGGATGTTCCCAGCCCTACCTGGTTTTCATTAAGTCTTAAAGACCTAGTTTTTCCTTTAAGATCAGGATGATCTTCCTTTTTAAAAAATCACATTGGCAGAATTTAATGATAATGGTTAATATTTTATATTTTGTTATAGTTCGTTTTTGTTTTAACTGTAACTTGGTTTGACCTGTTTTGAGTGAGCAGCCATATAAATCAACTAAAAGAAACAAATAATACTGAAATGAGTGTTTTTATGTAGAAAGTTATAGAGCAGCATACAGTTGAAAGAGAGAGAGAGAGAGAGAGAGAGAGAGAGAGAGAGAGAGAGAGAGAGGAAAGGAAAGGAAAGGAAAGGAAAGGAAAGGAAAGGAAAGGAAAGGAAAGGAAAGGAAAGGAAAGGAAGCTATGATTATAGCCTTCACTAAATGGAATGGATGTGGATGTGTTGATACTATCTTATTAGGTTCAAAAAGTAATAGTTTGCTATACAGATTATACAACAACAGTTTTCAGCGCACGCTCAGATTTGTCTACTGGGCTCTCAGAAATCATTACAGGAAGCAGATGGTGGTATGCTACCACTGTTGGCACATCATATTACTTTCTCCCTTTACTATAATATGATGGTATTTGCAAGATGTTTCAACAACACCTCCCAGTTCCCTAACAGACAAGATGCAACCGATAGTTACAATGAGATTCAGGGTTAAGTGACCCACTTTGTTGAATTGTGGACAACATAATGATTCCCATAAAAATTTCAGCCAAGGCAGACTCCTGCAATTCAATGTTTTAGACCAGGGTTTTTCAACCTTTTCACTGATTGTACCACTTTTAGGAGATGGCAATATTTGAGTACCACCTAGCAAGGTGTCAAAAACTTGATGACCCCCCCAAAAAGTGATAAAGTACAGGTAGTCCTCGACTTACAACAATTCACTTTGTGATTGTTCAAATTTACAATGGCACTGAAATGACTTATGACCATTTTTCACACTTATGACCATTGTAGCATCCCCAGGGTCATGTGATTTATATTTGGATGCTTGGCAAGTAATTCATATTTATAATGGTCACAGTGTCCCAGGGTCATGTGATCCCCTTTTGCAACCTTTTGACAAGCAAAGGCAGGGCTGTTGGTGACCAAGTGCTAAGGCGGGACTTCCTTCAGACCCTCCCTCCCTTTCATTCCAATCTCCCTCCGTCCTCTCTTCCATCCTGTTTCTCTCCCTCCTTCCTGCCTCCTTCTTTCTCATTCCCATCTCCTTCCTTCTGAAGGAAGAATTTGACTCCCCCATATTTTCCATTTTCCATATATTTATCAAACAAGGAAAAGCCTCCAGAGGCAGAAAAGACAAGCTGCTGAGGGAACTAGCTTAAAAAGGTGCATTCCCCTTTAAGAATTAGTTACTAGCTAGAAAGGAAAGTTAAGGAGCCGGCAGCACTTAAGAAAAAACAAACAAACAAATATAGCAAGTACTGGCTGCCTGATAAGGCACCCTCCCCAAATGGCTCCATTCATAAGTAAATGAATGCTACAGGCAAAATCCATTCAGGATAAAAATACTTCAAAATCCCTTGCAGCAAAACTTACAGCTAACAATAGCAGAGAATTAGAACCCAAAATCCAACAGAGCCATCCCCCACAATAGAAATTGCAAAACACTCCTTAAGAATACAAAACCCACATTGCATAAATCCCAGAACTTTAAAGTCACAAAATCACATAAGATTCCACTCTCCCGGTTTGTTGTTCAGCTGACCCAGAACCGAACTGCTGAAACCGCACTTCGCTTCTGCCAATAAACATCTCCTCTTGAGCAGCCAGAGTAGCCAGCTCCTCATTTTTTTCCTTTTCTCTTAAAGGTATAGCCTCCTGCTGAAAAGCAAACTCCCGCTTTTTTCTTCCAACACTTCCTTCCTTTCCATTTTCCTCCTGCTCTCTACCTCCCTCTTTCTCATTGCCATCTCCTTCCTCCCTCTCTCCCTCCCTCCCTGCCTCACCTCCAGCTAATGCTGCCTTTCTTCATTCCATGTGGAGGGTGACCCCTCCCCCACTGCGTTTCTTGCCTGTTTGTTGCTGCCACTTGTGTGCATGCCTGGCACGGATGGCTGCCAAAGAAGTTGTAGATCGGCTCCCGGCTGACCTGTTTGATCTCCTCTCCTCTCTCCTCCCCTCTCCTCCTTTTTCCTTCAGTGTAGCTTCAGCTGATTCCTCCTCCTCCCAAGGCTGTCTTTTTTTCTCTCTCCCTCTCCTGCCCAAACTGCCTCCTTTTATAGTCTTTCCTGTTTCCGCCCCCTCTTCCTCCTTCTGGGTGAGCCGGAAGTGCTGATCCTGGGGCCTTTGCCTCACCCCAGCCACCTTGCAGCTCCTGAGGACTCCCTCATGGCAAGTCCTGAGCTGCGCCGCTTTGGTCATTTTCTCCCCCACTACACTTGGCTAGGCTGGGCATGGCTGCGTACCACCTACCAGGTGCCAAAGCCCTGTTTTAGACCAACACTTTATTTCTCTATATTGCAATGTCACAATTCATTTGGTGAGAAAATCTATTTCGTTTCTTTTCTCTGTAAACAAAAAATCTATGGATGTTCCTGCATGCTGCAAAAATAAGCAGTATCATTTTCCAACTTTGATGTTTCCTTTATTTCTTTAAGGGGAAAAAAGTATTTATACAAAAGTATATACAGTAAATAAGCTCACTCTTTCTTCCTTCAGTCACCAGCAAGACATCATTTTCTTTCTGTATTTTTTTATATTAAAAAATCTTATCATCTTCTTACTTTTTCTCCTCCTCCTCCTCCTCCTCCTCCTCCTCCTCCTCCTCCTCCTCCTCCTTACTGCTATCAGTAACTGTGAAATACAATTTGGCACACTAAATAAGACTTTATGCCAAGTTCAGCCTCCCTGCCTCATTTCTGTTCTACATACAACAATGTTCCACATGAGATATTGCTTTGAGGGAACTAAACATCTGTAGGGCTGCGCTTTGATACCAAATTATCCAAAGCAAAAAAAGTTACTGCAAGCAACTAACTCTGGATAATTTTTTTTTAAATACATGAGCGACATTGCATAAATACAAGTAGTCCTTGACTTACAACCACAACTGAGCACAATATTTCTGTTGCTAAGTGAGACATTTCTTAAGTGAATTTAGCCCCATTTGCCGATTTCTGGCTACTGTTGTTAAGTGAATAATGCAGTTCTTAAGCTAGTAACACTGTTGTTAAGTGAAACTGACTTCCCCCTTGACTTTGCTTCTCAGAAGGTCCCAAAATTGATCACATGACCCAGGGACAATGCCACCATCATAAATATGAGTCAGTTTCCAAGCATCTGAATTTTGATTACATGACCTGAGGATGTTGCAATGGTTGTAAGAGTGAAAAATGGTCATAAGTCATTTTTACAGTGCTGTTGTAACTATAAATGAACTGTTGTAAGTTGAGGACTACCTGTATAGCAGGACTTGTTCATTCAGTTCTGATATTGAAATATATGACTATGAAGGAGTGATCCTTTAGTCACTCTACAAGCTGATTCAGGGGAAGGAGCAGAAAAATAAAAGTAAAAAGTCATCTAAATCTATTAGCAAAATGACACACCCTCCTCCTTCTTTGCTGGAATATTCTGCTCTTCTCCATCTAGTTTTATTTTCAGACAATTATCAATGTAAAAATGCCAGCACTTGAGTCTTTCTCAATATTTCAGTTTCTTTTAGAAAAAAATAAAACTTTCCTTCAATGTCTACTATGCAGTCATTGATACATAGGGATGAAAACCTCTGTGTGATAACAGTGTATTCTTTATTGAATAATTCATCCTGTTCCAGAGCTAAGCCCTGAAACAGAACATACTTAAAAATTTACAAATGAACAAAAGCTCTCTCTAATCCATCATCCCACAAAATGGCCAAGCAGACATCTTGTTCAATAACCATACCCAAACTTAAAAACAAAATGATCTTTCCTCCTTGATTTGAATAGCTTCTATTCATTATGGAAATTTAATATAGATATTAATAGCTTTTCATAGACATATTTTTCACTAATCCTATTTTACAAATATCTACATCAGTAGCCATCACTAATTTGAACTAAAATATAACCAAAGAGACTTCTCCAAATGCCAAATCTATAATAAAGATGAATTGTTTCTTCATCATTATTATCCATAAACTAGATTTTAGGGAAAAATAATGTATGTAGGGAAGGCACAGACAAATACTTTGGGTTACTCCCTCCACTCCTGATTTATCTTTGTTGATGCGATTCACAAATCACAATCTGATTTTGCAGTCAGAATCCTATCACGTTTAGCTTGAATGTGCTTACAGATTACACAGGACTTCCTAAATGCACAAAAAAAGGAAATAATTTAAATTTTTAATTTTGGCACGGGTTGCAACTGTAATTTGCTTTTCAGATCTTCTTTTCAACAGGGACAAGAGAAGGCTTCATCTTCTAGATTGGTTTCTAGTCCAAAGGCATGTGCTTCTCAGGGATGAGAATCTATTTTTCATTAAAAAAAAAACCCACCTTCATTTCTGGAGATGTATATGCAAGTTCATAGATAGAATCCTAAAGAAATAATGTTTAATATATCATGTCACATATGTGGATTTTCTAGTTAATTCTTTGAGTCTTCATTGCCACAGCTTTCCTAGTTATAATATGCTGTTTTATTCTTCTCCAAAGTACAACCAGCTATATCTAATTTTTTTCCCACCTTTTGACATCAGGAACAGTATAAGGCCAATGCTGTGATGCAGAGACATAAAACAACATCATCAGCTCCTCTTCATCCCCTTTTTAGACAGACACATACTTCAGAAGCTGCTAGTGCAGGAATGGGCAACTATGGCAACTTTATGACCTGTGGACTTCAACTCCCAGAATCCCTGAGCTAGCTCTGCTAGAATTGAAGCCCACAGGTTGTAATGTTGCCATAGTTGCCTATCCCTGTGCTGGTAAATCACCATCTTGGCTCCTCCTCCAGACAGATACATACCTTTTGTGGCAGTTTCCAAACCTAACAATCAACAAGAGTGTGGCAGGTTGGTGTATCTGCAGAAAGGCAGGTAGGTAGTTTCAGCACCATGGAGAGCTGCAAGTGCTTATTCCAACAAAGACTGCCTTGTTCATTACTCTTTAACTCCTCTCTTTGTCTAATGCATGAGTGTGAAACTCGACTGCGTCAAGTGATGTATCATGACGTTTTTTGTCTTTGCAGAGCCGGGATGGGCATGGCCTACACATGACACATCCAGCCCACAGGCCGTCAGTTTGACACCCCTGGTCTAAAGCAATTGAAATCCCTATACAAATGAAGGCCAATGCAACAACAACAAAACTAAAACAAAATATATTGAGGTTAGCTGACATGTGGGGGGAAATCTACTACAGGTAGTCCTCGACTTACAACAGTTCATTTAGTGACTGTTCAAAGTTACAAAAGCACTGAAAAAGTGACCTATGACCAATTTTCACACTTATGACCACAGTAGCATCCACATGGTCATGTTACCAAAATTCAGATGGTTGGCAATTGACTCATATTTATGATGGTTGCAGTGTCCTGGGGTCACATGATCCACTTTTGTGATCTTCTGACAAGCACATAAAAGTACATATCATTACAACAACAACAACAACAACAACAACAAAACGGTAGTATTTAAATTAGCTGACCTGTGGGACGAATCAATATCTATTCAAAATAAGAAACCAAATTGCATAAGCTAGTATGTCACAAGGGATCAAACCAGTATCAAAGAAGCCCAGAAGATAGCAGACAATGAGATAAGGTATAATGCTATTCTTCCTTGTTGCTGGAGGTCTGGAATATCAAATATATACTGTGCCTTTCAGCTGAATATTCTTAATAAGTGTAGTATCCATTTTTCTGATGTGTTCCAGTTCCATACACATATTAAATCTTATGATAATGTTGGAGCCTGTCTTCTAAATTTATTGATTCAATCCAATTCTGTATTTTCAAATTAGCAGTAAATGCTAAACACTGAAAATTGTAAACTGTGCCATTAATAAAAATAAAACATTAATGCCACAAACCATTAGTATTTGTAGTAAAATGTCAGTGCAATGCTAACTGCTCTAATTGGAAAGTAGTACGTCAGTGAATGGCTATTTTCTTGTTCTCCAACTAAAGAACAGTTAATCAACAAGAAGGAAAAGGAAATGAGCAGATGCATTTTTTTTCTTTTTAACATGAATATAATATTTGGCAACTTGTCGCATAAACAGATTGGGTTTCAAATTATAAGGAGGGAATGGGAGGGAATTGGAGGCAGGAGATTTTTCATGTATGCCTCAGATCAATGAGGATATTCCATTATTTGCTGAAGAAGGAAATAGCTCTCGTCTCTCATTTGTTGCATATACGGAATATCCATACCAACAGTAAAATATGCATGCATATATAGACAATATCTGGTCATAAAATGTGTTTTTCTTGACAACACGAACAATGTAAAGAATTTTTAAAAAAATCTTTTTCTAATCTAAGCTTTTAAGAGTTTTTGGTGGTCTCTTTAGAACAGGGGTCTCCAACCTCTGAGCTGTGACCCACTACTGTTCTATTGAACCCTAATCCAAATATTTTCTTTTTTATATGGAACATTGAGAATGACTGCTAATATCTACTTATTTCATTTGTTATTTTTGATTGATCTCATGATTCTTGTTCTAGAGACCACATCACCAATAACTAAATTTCCCTTCTTGTATAGTGTGTATCCATTCTTACTTAGATTTGGCCATATTTTCATTATGGATATATATGCTGTCAATTTTGCCACTGCTGCAATTTAATATCATTGGCAAAGTTGCTCTTTTCCAGTAGTGTGCCAAGTTTGTTTCCACAACTATCATATATCTTGGTAAATTTTAATTTATAGTTTTTGCAATTATACCTTTTAAAAAGTGATTTCAGCTCACATTTTATTTTTTAGAATTTTCTGAATATTTGAAGGCATTTGAAGGCAGGTTTGAATTTTTTTATATGACCATCACTGATGACAAAATGTTGTGGTATTTCCAACACTTATTCTTATATATCTCATCTATTTTGGTATTTATTGACAAAGTTACTCTAAGCTACAACTTAAGGAAAATTGCTATAAAATGCTTTAGAGTTGGTAAAAAAAAAAGATATTGAAGCAAATAAGAACTTTTGGAAATGGCCCGCTAATTATACTAGAGATGAACACATCTGTGATCTTGTTTCCAGCAAATCAGCTCCAATCTGAATCACTGATTTGGTTTCAATCAAACAGTTAATTTGATGCTTCAAATCGTGTTGGATTAATTTGATTCAAAGAAGCAGCATCCATGCAGGTACAGAAGAAGCCCATCTGAATCCAAATGAAATTAAAGATGTCTGAGAGATTTGTTTTGGAAATTCATTTAAATAATCTCACATAGAATCTTTAGATCCAAAGTCTTGCACAGAATTCTAGAACAGAATTTCAGCTATTAACTAATTTGGTATAGATATCAATGGTTTCTTCCTACACAATGCTTCCACGTCTGCTTTAAATATTGCATTACTTGTGTCTTTTTGGAAAACTTCCTAACAATAATGCTGAATTTCATTCAGTTCATGATTAGTTTGTCCTGCATGCTCTAAATTAATTGCAAAGAAAAAATATAATAGTATATAAGGAACAGTTGCTGGAATTGGGTATGTCTAGTTTAATGAAGAGAAGGACCAGAGGGGACATGATAGCAGTGTTCCAATATCTCAGGAGTTGCCACAAAGAAGAGGGAGTCAAGCTATTCTCCAAAGTGCCTGGAGGCAGGACAAGAAGCAACAGATGGAAACTAACCAAAGAGAGAAGCAACTTAGAACTAAGGAGAAATTTTCTGACAGTTAGAACAATTAATCAACCTGCCTCCAGAAGTTGTGAATGCTTCAACACTGGAAGTTTTTAAAAAGAGACTGGACAGCCATTTGTCTGAAATGGTATAGGGGTTGGACTAGATGAAATCCAAGGTCCTTTCCAACTATTATTATTATTATTATTATTATTATTATTATTATTATTATTATTATTATTGTTATTGTTATTGTTGTTGTTGTTATTGTTATTATTATTATTATTATTATTATTATTAACATTATATATCACAGTAATTCTAGTAATAGGCAAGCAGCCTCCGTGAATGTTTTAAATGAAAGCAATTTTTTAAAAGTTTTTATTCATGTACAACTGATAAAAATGAATTGAAAATATAGGAATACTGTATGGGAAAAAATAGGAAGAGCAATGGAGTCCTAATGTTGTCTTTAGTTTTGTTATGGTATAAATGGAAAAAGAAAGAAAAATGAATGATCAATTAACTATTATTTAACAAGTATTTGCCATTGGCCTGGAACTAATAACAAATAACATGAATTGAACCAAGCATAAGAAATTGCCTTCCAATACTGGTAGGTACGGTGGAAGTAATGGGATTGGGAAGGTTGTAACAATATTAGGTCATGGAGATGAAAAAGATTTTGAGATAGAAAGGGAATGCAGTTTGGCTTGGTAATAAACTGACCAGCTTCCCAGTTTTAAAAGCAGCTATCTTGTAGGAGACACCCAGGCTGAGCTTGAGGGAGGGGTCAAATGTATAATCAGTCTCGAATCCCTTCCTGCCCAAAAGAGATCTAAGTCCAGCCCACCCTGAATTCCATTGACTTTTATCTGCCACCAATTTGCTTTGACCGTTAATAATTCAGATTGTTGTAGAGAGCTTAAGCTTGTAATAAATCTTTATTTTCAGTTGAACTGCCTGGACTTCCTGATTTCCTACGCTTGACATATCTGCTTTTTTGAAACTTGCAACTTTTCAAAACATGGAAACTAGAAAGAAGAGAAAGTCAAACCTAGCAGATTCAAGGCAGTTAAGAATTATTAACTTAAAGTGAATCTGAACAAGTTACTCTGTTATGGTAAATTGGATCACATTGATATAGCACAGTATCGAACCAAATCTGGAGGATCTCAAAGTAAAATAAAGAGGTTCAGACCTGGTTGGTTCTTGAATAGAGCTATCAGGAAATTACAAAGTAATTGTAAAACCTAGAAAAAAAACAGAAGATGGATACAGTACCCAAAGATTGGAGAAAAGCAAATGTTCCTATCTTTAAAAAAAGGGAAGAAGAGGAGTCTTTTTCTCTGCTTGCACAACTGGTTGCCAAAGATTTTTTTTCTTCCTATTTTTTTCATGCAAATGCAGAATTTGTATTGTTTTTTTCAGATCAATTGAATGTTGATCCATTTGTTGTGATAGGAACTGACTGACTGCTTGTTGTCTGAGCCTGACAGAGAGAGAGTGAGTGGTCCAAAGACATCAAGCCAGCTTTCATCCTTAAGGCAAGACTAGAACTCAAAGTCTCCTAGTTTCTAACCTGGTGCCTTAACCACTAGACCAGGGGTAGGCAACCTCGGCTCTTTTATGACTCATGAACTGCAACTGACTCAGGAATTCTGAGAGTTGAAGTTCATGAGTCATAAAAGAGCCGAGGTTGTCTACCCCTGCACTAGACTAAAACAGCTCTCAGCCAAATAATATATTACCAGGCTATTAACCTATCATTGTCTATAGATAGGAAATTGCAGATCTTCCACAAGCTAGGTCTTTTAGAAAAAAAAATATCACAGTATCTTTGAGGGAAGGTTATCTCTGCGATCCAATAAGCAAGCCATGAATCAAATCTGGTAAGTTATAAGTTAATTTAATAAGTGATTGCTGACTAAATTCATATAGTATTGCAGTAATAATTTGCACAGTGGCTCAAAATTCTTAAAAAGACTTTTTCTGTAAATTGTCAGATATTTTTTTTTTTGGCAGTTTCCTTAAAAAAGTGAGTCTTCACTAAGCATGTTTTCTACAGTTTTTTTTTAAAGCAAGATTTTATTGAGATGAACAGAATGGGGTTACAAGAATCCTAGCAACTGAAATATTTTTCATTTAGAACTTTCTGATTTTCATTCTAACAGTCTTCCTATAATCTAACAAGGAAGTAGCTCTCTTCCCCGATAACCGGGAAACTTGCAGCTAGTTTTTAATACATGGTCTTCTGAATTGTTAGAAACCAACTATTACAAAAGCTCTTGCAAAGTTTTAAAGTGTAGCAGGAGTTTTGCAACCTTCAAATAGTCATTTTTAAAATAAAATCCTATAGAATACACAAGTCATATCTCTCTATGCAGACTGTTTATCACTGTCAATATTCAACCCTCTCTAGCCTACTTGCAGGGGTAAATATTTGCTTTTTTTCAGAGAAAGTATGCATTGCTGCTCATTTTCATTTCTAATTTGCTCTTAAATGAAAAAAAACAATCTATTTATCAAGATTCTTCAGTCAGAGAGTGCAAGCACTTATTAAAAATGTATAGCTCTTTCTAGGTGTTAAGTTGTGTAGAAATTGAAATGTTCTGGCCAGAAAAGAATAGATCTGATTGCTGGATGGCAAAGTGTTCATGAGTTCATGCTGGGAACCTGCATCTCTAATGTGAATCCCTAAGATGAATCAATATAGACAACTAAAGATGGCCCTTATATACAATTAAAGGCCATCAAACAACTTCAGTAAAAGGCAGAATATAATTCTTCTCCCAATAAAAGTCATCACGTTTATTGCAAAATTCAATCTAGGGAAGGAATTATTTGCTAATTGTGGCTATTTAAATCATTCCTCCTTTATTCAAAACAACGGTATTCATGAAAAAAAGAAAGAATCAACGGAGTAATTAAGTATTTGGAAGAATGCATGAAAATAATTTCATTGAAAGGCAAGTGACGTTTGGCACTCTCGCACCTGCTGTGGGGTAGGGGGAACAAATCAAGTAGTTAAACACAGATGCAGAATGTGACAAGGAAGAGGCAGACAATCTGCATTTGTCTCATTTTATATTACTGACTACTTTTCTGTTTTAAAAAATATACAGGAGGAATATTGCTTTTAATGAACCCGTATTAAAATGTATGAATTGTTCCTTAATACTGAATGAGGGAGAACAGGTTGTGACTCAAACTCGCCACAGAGAGGTTGTAAGTTTTAAGTCCCCAAAATCTGGGGGTTGCAGAGTTTCCATAGTTGGTTATGGATGTCGGGGTACTATTCCATTCAGACTTGGTGTGTAATCTGGGATTTTTCTGGGTTTACAGATCCTGCTCAAAGAGCAGAGCCAAGGGGCCTTTTCACAACGGCATCTTCTGCATCAGTTGCAACCATTCCTGATCTGGGAGGGCTATTCGTGGTCATTCACAAATTCATAACTTCTCGGCTGAACTACAGGTAGTCCTCAACTTACAACAGTTTGTTTACTGACCATTCAAAGTTACAATGTCACTGAAAAAAATTGACTTACAGTATGTTCATTTTTCATACTTACATCCGTGGCAGATATCCCCATGGCCATATGATCAAAATTGGGATGCTTAGCAAGTGACTCAAATTTATGTAGGATGCAGTGTTCTGGGGTCATATGAATCCCTGTTTGTGACCTTCTGACAAGCAAAGTCAATGGGGAAGCCACATTCACTTAACAACCATGACAGTAACTTAACAACTGCAGTGATTCACTTGACAATTGTGGCAAAAAAGGTCGTAAAATTGGCAAAACTCATTTAAAAATGTCTCACTTAGCCAACAAAAAATTTGGGCTCAGTTGTGGTTGTAAGTAGAGGACTAGCTATAATATACCATGCTAATTGCAGGTTTGCCTCCTCCCAAGAACATTTATCCTTGACTCACACAAAAGGGAGAGTATGCACCAGATCCTTTAAATCTTGTCATCTTATGGGACATAAGAAGCATGTCTTTTCTGAGATTGCCCCTGTACTCCTGCCTGATATACAATGACTAAATCTTCTCACCAATAGGAAATGGGTTAAGAGACTTACCCAATGCATAAGAGACCAATTGAATATCTACTAGTCAATATTTTTCTTATATTGCATTTGTTTATTGCTATATAGTCTCTCTCTCTCTCCCTCTCCCCCCGTGTCTCTCTTTCTCTTTCTCTCTCTCTATTATTTGCATTTTATGCTCTACACCACCCAGAGTCACATTGTTTGAGTTGGACAGCCTTATAAATCCTAAACATAAATAAATAAACAATATTCACAACTCTTTCTTTTTTTAAAAAAAAATTAACATCCCAATGAAGCTACGTAATGCATCACCATCTGTGGTTTTCATAAAGACTATGTGAGTGACACAATAAATCAATTCCTGAGCAGTGACTTAAAATCAAAGCAGAAAACTAGTGTTCATGCATTCTAAATGTGGATAGAGGACTCAATAGTATGAAAACAGGGCAGCATTGTTGGTACATGAGCATGTAAGTGAGAAAAAAGAAACAGTTGGGGAAAATGGGCATTTTTTTTTCTGGGCAACTCTCCTGAAACAAAGGACAAAGCAATAATTATATCAAGCAGCAATAAGGAACACTTATTGTGGACAAGATTACAGTGTGTACGTCAAACATCAGAAACTACAATAGTAATATCCTTAGCTGACAGAAGCAGGAATGAAACTGAATAAAAGCAGAATGTTCCAAAACTGTCACAGTCAATATAGAGAACAGAAGAAGCTGAAACAAATGACTCTAACAACTGCCTAATCTTCCCTTGCTGTCTTTCAAGATATCTATTCTTAGCCCATTTCTGACCCAGCTTTCACTTGTTTAGATAGACAGTTCTTTTCTGTCTCAACTTTGGGCCCTCAACTTTGTACTTTGCTATCACTCCAGCCCTCTGTTCTTGTATTTGTCAACTGATTGAATATGGGCCAGATTGGCAATGGTTCTTAGCAACCACATAGATCGACCTTGTTTAACAAGATTTCTTCCCAACTTGACCTTGTGATCCCCCAATGCTGCACCCATCACAATTGTAATCAAGTTCACCCGAGTTCTAGTAATTCTCCTCCTCTCTTCCTTTGCACATTTCCAAAATTATGGATTTTTCAAAGCTGGGTCTCTGCATTTTTTATCCAAAATGTTTATGTTTGAGCCTGCTTATTTGTGCCTTGGGTAACAAGTCTCAGCTGGTTTGTTTGATGTTCCATTTATTTAGCTATCCCCGGTATTCTCAAGATTGTTTTTTTCAACACCAGAGTTCAAAAGCATCAAAACTCTTTCTAAACTATCTCTTCAAAGTCAAACTTTCACATTCATAAAGTATCATAGGAAAACTACTAATTGCATATTTCTGATTTTTTTTTTTAGGTACAGAGCTAAGGAGACATCACTGCACCCAATTTTTTTGCCCAAGCTGTACAGTGCTACCCTAATTTGGTTTATATATTGTTGATAATCATTCTTAAATGTAGAGGTTATTTATGACTTCATCATCTTCATATTCAGTTTTAAGGCTTCATTTTCAGATATTTGGTTTACCTAAGAGTTTTTGATATTTATTTAAGATGTTTTATCCAAGTAGACAAACTTATCTATTTTCAGTGGCAGAGGCAGAAGTGTGGACTATTTCTGATCTTCCACATGTTTTTGGCCTTTAATTTGAAGCATGGTGGCTGGTACTTTTGGGTGTTAAAGAACATAAAACATTAAAGTTGGAAGGAACCTTGGAGGTCTTTTAGTCCAATCTCTTGCTTGGCAGGAGACCCTATACCATTTCAGACAGATGGCTGTCCACTTTCTTTCTAAAAGCCTCCAGTGATGGAGCATCCAAAACTTTTGAAGGCAAGCTATTCCAATGGTTTATTGTTCTCACTGTCAGGAAATTTCTTCTTAGTTCTAGATTGCTTCTCTCCTTAGTTAGTTTCTAACCATTGCTTCTTATCTTGCTTTCAGTTGCTTTGGAAAATAAGCTGAAGCATAATACCTATCTCTGTCTTAGAAAAGGTTATGACTGACATTTTAAACTGATTATTTTCAATATTTACTAATATTACTGAACAGGTTTCCTGCTTCGTACAATTTGTTTTATTGAAGCAGGAAATAATATTTCAGGAAAACAACAACAAAATGTATCATATCTGAATTGAAGGAAGATAAAAGACAAGCTGTTTCAATAGAAGCAAAGATCATAAAGAATAATTGAATAGAAATAAGGATTAATTGAGTAAGAAAATAGAAAAAGTGATTCAATTTCTCATAGTGGAAATGTACTTCTGAATTTAACAAAATCACCATTATTCCAATAGTAATGAATAATAAATACAAAAAAATAGAATGGATTATGAAAAACAAATAAGGAATATAAAATATTTTAGTATATCCATAATGACAACCATTCATGAGTGAGGCTTAACTCTGCAAAACAGAAGACTAACATTTGATTTTAATTCATAAAATCCAATGGTCAACAGGTCACTCTTTAATCCAATCTCTTACAAAGATGACACATAGAAGAATAATCCAAAACTTAGACTGAATTTTTGGAAGAAATAAGAAAGGTACATTTAGATTTATATAGAAAGAAGCATAAAACATCTTTTTGGCAGCAATATGGTCAGATCATTCTCTCCTTAAGCTGGGCTTCCGGACCGCCCCCCCTCGCCGCAGGGAGA
>NW_015386701.1:683218-710002 GCF_001527695.2 Protobothrops mucrosquamatus
GGCATATAAATCCTATAAAATAAATAAATAAATAAATAAATATGTTTGATTTGTGCAATATATCCGATCAGATCTCTCAGCTGCCTGTCTCTATATAATCTAAAATTTAAAAGAAAGAGATCAAAGTGTCCATTCCAACCTCATAAGGTGAATATATTTTATTTTAGTTAGCTCTTCAGTTAAATATAAGAATGAATGGAAAAAAGGAATAATTATACTCTGTAATGGATATTACTACTAATTCTTAGAATCCTTTGACTCTCATCTCTCTATTGGTGAAAGAAATTTGAGCAGTTGTATGTGAACTTTTTTCTCTGAAATCTGAATTTCTATGTATCTATTTGGGTAATATACATTAAGGATCATATATAACAGAAGGATACTACATTGTCTATATTCATTCGCCCATTTTGTCTCCAACATCCTATTATCCATGTCTTAAAGGACAGCAATGCCTCTAGTAAATTTATAAGTAATTATTATTGCATTATATCCCACTTTTCTCTCAAAGGTACTTTTTCCAAAAGGCAACTGGACTTTCTTATTTTTTTCCTTTGGAAATGTTTCATTTCTCACCCAAGAAGATTCTTCAGTCCTAACAATTAGAACTGAAGAAGCTTCTTGGGTGAGAAGCAAAATGTTTTCAAAGGAAAAAAATCAAGTTAGTCCAGTTGCCTTTTGGAAAAAGCTCCTTTGGACAACCATGGCTCAGTGATTGAGAATTTCCATAGATATCCTATTTTTATATAACTGTCAAGACAGTTACAGAAAGTAAAATGCATATGGTGAAATGTAAGAACTAAGGAATAAAAGCAAAGGAATTGAAATCAAGGCAACAGTATAAGCATACAGGAACAGTAGTTGGACTGAAAATTGTAGTCTAATTTTCCTTATCAAACTAAAGTGTTCAGGAAGATGTCATCAAGTTCAGTGTTAGGTGCTTTACTTTCCAACATTTTTCTTAATGTTTTGGATGACAAGATCTAGGGAGTACTTAAATTCACAGATGTACAATTTTGGGGAGATAGCTAATGCACTATAAGACAAAAACTGAAATAAAAAAAACACATTTTATATAGGTTAAAGAAACAGGCTTAAAATAACGTAATGAAATTTAAAAGAAGCAAATGCAATGTTCTTCTCCAGGGAAACAAAAAAATAAAAATAAAATGTTCTTATAGAATGGCTGGGTAATTGTGCTTGTGAAAAACCTCCTGGGCATAACAAGAACTGGACATGATTGGATTGCAAACTGGATATGCGTTAGCAGTAGGACCGAAAGTCAACTGTTTAAAGAACCGTTTGGCTGCTTCAACAGTAAATGATCCATTTTAATTTGCATGTATGCAGTGGTGGGATTCAGCCAGTTTGCACCACTTTGGCAGAACAGGTAGCTAATTTTTTGTTGCCCAGGCCCAGAAGTGGCATCCACACAGAGAACCGGTTGTTCACATATTTGAATTCCACCACTGCATGTATGTGTATAATATCCAGTTTGGGGCACTGAACTCTAAAGAAGGATTCAGGAAAAACTGGAACAGCTTCGGAGAGCAGGACAACAGGAAACTAGAAGTGAAGTGAGACTGAAAAAGTCAGAATATTTAGTCTTCAGAAGGGAAGACTTAATCTGGAACAGAGGGAATCAGGGAAACTCTTTTGAAAGGTGTTGCTCAGAAAACAACAAGACCTTTTCTCCATCATTCCAGAGTACATGGCAACGAATAATAGATTTAACTTACAGAAAGACAGGTTCTGATTGAACATTAGAAAACAAGGTTCCTAACAGGGTGAAAAGTCTAATAGAGAACCAATTATTCACAGAAAAGATAGAGTCACTGGATATATTTATGCAAAGATCATACTTTCAGTGATGCTTTATGTTGGATTACTGTATTGACCGGGGGTTACTCTTAATAGTCTAAATGGCCTCTTTCAATTCTAGGATTCCATGAATGCATTCACCTTACGCAAACACATTTGATTATCAAGTAATGCAGCAGCTTTATGGGGTTACTGAAAAGGCCTGTAAATAACTATGCAAACTGAATAAATACATCGGTTGACCTATAAAGTATTACTTAATGTAAATAGTTAAACAGTTCAGTGTTGGAGAAAATGTCAATCAATCAATCAATCAATCAATCAATTATGTGTATGTAAATGGGATAGGGTGGGTCACACTAAGTTAACAAATTCCAGCCATGATGCACATTAACTGATTGAAAAGGAAAAATGTATTGAAAGCATTTACTTTACCTTTTAATCTTTAATATTTGATTTGTACATTATAGACTATCAGGAAAAAGAAAAAGGTATTGTATTTATATTCCTGATCTATTTCATATAACAACAACAGCAAGAACAACAATGATAATAATAAAGTTGGAAGGGACCTTGGAGGTCATCTAGTCCAACCCCCTGCTCAGGCAGGAAACCCTATACCATTTCGGACAAATGGCTGTCCTGTCTCTTCTTAAAAAAAATGATGATTAGAAAAAAAATATGATTAGAACTGTGATATAATTCAGTTTATTTAGTGTACAGCTTAATTACAAAATTGGCAGCACTGGCCTAAATGGACGCCCATTTAACCAGATCTGCGGGCTTCTTTTGAAGGTTAAAACTGGAACTTAAAACATTTGTTTCCTTCTGTTTAGAGCTGTCCACATATTTTTTTTTTTGCCTTCATAACAGTTTGACACAAAAAATTTAAAAGTATGATAAGAGATACACTTTCTCTTTTGTTGCTATGGCTACTACTATATTAGAACATGCAAATACACACGTCTAATTAAACTAAGAGTATAAGCTGATATATCTATTCTACTTTTGTGTGAAGACAGAATATATCTGAGTCCTTTGCCAGAATAAAATACACAACAACTCAGATGGACTTCTAATTAGCAATTTACATTATTAGCCAGGATACTTTTCAGAATTGGGCCTTGTTGACCCAATTTCCTAGAAGCTTCTTAGAACTGTTAATAGGCAGAAGTAAAAATGTTGCAGATTTGGGAGAAGGATAAATTGGTTTCTGGCCAATGATGTCTCACAAGGTTACTTCTTATGAAACCTCATGGGAAATATCTTCATAACATGTGAGCACTGACAACATTCGTTCTATTTTGCTTTTGCTCATCAATATTCCAGAAATATCATGGAGACAAAGCTGGAATTAGGCAGGATATATGTATTCAACAAAATTGCATCTTCTTAAAAAATACATTTAAGAAATCAAGGTGTTATTTTGGGTATAGGATTTTTTTCTGCCTGCAGTTGCACATTTGCATACAGTATGTTCTTGTGCAATTTTTAGTTACTTGCTGTTAGCCTTGTGTATTAGCTGGGCTAAGTATTAGTATTAGTTCTACCTTTATTTTAAGATTACATCAACATAACACAGAATAACAGAATTGGAAGGGACCCTGCACTCTTCTAGTCCAACCCCCGCTCAAGCAGGACACCCTACCCAATTCTGGACTGCCCAAACTCTTCTTAAAAATGTCCAGTCATGGAGCACCCACAACTTCTGGGGGCAAGCCATTCCACTAATTAATTGTTTTCACAGACAGGAAATTGCAAGACTGAAACTATTTTTCATCTCGTTTCCTTTTACTCTCTGGAAAACTAGGAGGGTCCCTTTGTCTTTTGCATGCCAATCACCCAGCCTCTGGCTCTCACTCATGTCTTTCAAGTCATTCCTACACATTATTATATTTGCTTGTTTGCTTGATCAGTCATTAAACTGTGAGAGGTCCTTGGTGGTCTCTGAGATTGCTTGTTTTCTTGCAAATGTTTCATTACCCAAACTAGGTAACATCAAGAAAACAAGCAAGCTCGGAGACCACCAAGGACCCTTCATATCAACCCTACAAATATTCTCCTTTATTAGTCATTAAATTTTTAGGAGCGATGGATACCACCCATGGAGATCAAGACCATTATATAGCGAACTTTATATAAGAGCATCCTTGCTTATATCAATGGCTATCAGTGGTATAAAATGGGATAGGGATAGAAAATCATAGCATATGCCAGATATTGCTATTTAGGTGTGCTGTAAAGAACCTTTACAGGTCTGCATATTATTCTGTTAAGCAGCTGATTATCCAAGTCTGCACTATTAGCATAGTAAAAAGTGATGCTGGTCCCAAGCAGATCTACGCATTAATGTCCATTTGAAATACAGGTAGTCCTTGACTTACATCAGTTCATTTAGTGACCATTCAAAGTTACAATGGCACTGAAAAAGGTGATCATTATGATCATTTTTCATTGTTGCAGTATCTCCACGGTCACATAATCAAAACTGAGATTCTTGGTAACTGACTCATATTTATGATGGTCGCCATGTCCTGGGGCCATGTGATCCCCTTTCGTGAACTTCTGACAAGCAAAGTCAATTTCACTTCAATTTCTCTCTCCTTTGAAATCATTTCTAAATTAAATTCTTTCAGCTAATTGAAAAGAAATGGCAAAATAATAATAATAATAATAATAATAATAATAATAATAATAATAATGATGATGATGATGATGATGATGATGATGATGATGATGATGATGATGATGATGTTGGAAGGAAGGAAGGAAGGAAGGAAGGAAGGAAGGAAAGAAAGAAAGAAAGAAAGAAAGAAAGAAAGAAAGAAAGAAAGAAAGAAAGAAAGAAAGAAAGAAAGAAAGAAAGAAAATTTCTTTTCCTGGACTAATCCCAAATAACTTCTTTCTGTACTTATTGTCTATAATGTATTTCTCTCTTTAAGCTTTTCATTTTTTTCATCTTGCATTAAACTCCATTTTAGATACTTTCTCTGCTCTTCAAATCATGATTAATCTCCCACAGGGTCTTGTGTTACTAAATACAAAAGCCAACTAAGGTTGGCGTATTGTAATCCAATTTTTTAAAAAGTTTCTATTCTTTACACTCTGGGTAAAAAAGATACAATTGTTCTCTCTGTCAACAAAGTCAGAAATGGAAAATTAATAACCATCTTTTGACCTGGTACTCACATTGTTTTTGCTCTTTCTAATTTCCTGCCAAAGCACACCATATGGTTTTGCAAGGTGACATTTTCAGAACTCTGTGCAGATTGATAGGCTAAACTACTGAGAAACTGAGAGGATTCTTATAAAGAATGACCTTCATCCATTATATATTCAGACCTCATGATGCTATTACTGTTAAGAAAGGAAAGGAGGGGGAAAAACGCTTCTTACAAATAAGCAGCCACAAGAAAAGACTCCTGAAGGATACTAATCACAAGAAAAACATAAAACAAAACAATATCATCTGCAAAGCCAAGATAATGCATGGCCAGAAAAGTCTGATTTCAATGTTTTCAATGAATATCACATACAGAAGAGTCTTTTCAGGGAATACAACATATAAGAGTATTCTTGAAAACTTGTGAAACATAATCTAAGATATTGAAGTACAGAGCAATGAGATGGGAATGAGGTTGTCAAAAAAAACAACAACCCTGGTGTGATCATTATCATCACAGCATTACTATTCTTGGCTGCACTTGTGACTTTCTCAACTGGAGGACTTTGGGATGCTTCTAGGATCTGATCTTTGTACATTCTGAGAACATAGAGCATAGAATAATAGAGTTGAAAGGGACCTTGAGGTCTTCTAGTCCAATCTTTTGCCCATGGCAGGAGACCCTATACCAGGGGTAGGCAACCTAGGCTCTTTTATGACTCGTGGACTTCAACTCCCAGAATTCCTGAGCCAGCATGACTGAGCTTGGAAACCTCTCCCTTTCCCCTCAGCATGGCTGGCTCAGGAATTCTGGGAGTTGAAGTCCACGAGTCACAAAAGAGCCAAGGTTGCCTACCCCTGCCCTATACCATTCCAGACAAATGGCTGTCCAGTCTCTCTTGCTTCTCTTTTTGGCTAGATTCCATCCATTGTTTTTCGTCTTTCCTTTTGGTGCTTTGGAAAATAGTTTGACTCCCTTGACCCATCAAATATCGGAACACTACTATCATGTCTCCCCTAGTCATTCTTTTCATTAGATTAGACATACTCATTTCCTGTAACTGTTCTTCATATGTATAGCAAATGGACACGGTATCTCATTTTTAATGTTCACTGTTGGTTGGGGGTAGCTCTTTGTATTTGGTTTTTAAATAAATGAATGAATAAATAAATAAAATTGAGGGATCTAAAGTATCTTAGAAAGGATTTAAAAGATGATACATATGCATTTAAATGTTGAGGTGGTAGACCTCAATGTTTTATCACCTTATAATGCAGCAGGCCTAAACAGGATCTTAACACTAAAAAGAGTGCAGTATACATTTTTTAAATCCAATTTTCACTTAAATATGAACTGGTAGAATCTGGATGAAGAAGATCTTTGCACATACCAGACATCCTTCAAACTGGCAACATCCAGCACAATGAAGTCAAGAAGAAGGCTAGTGGTGAATACATAGTGAATACAGAGTAAAGAATATCTTAAAGCCCAAACTCAGTGGAAGAAATAACATCAAGGCTAATACCTGGGCACTTCCAATCATTAGATACACCGCTAGAATAGTGGACTGGACTCAAGCAGAACTGAAAGCAAATAGGAAAACCAGAAAAATAATGACAATGAATCATACCCCTCATTCGCTGTGCAATTTTGATAATTCTATTAATAAGTAGCATGGGTGGATGTGGAATGTTTCAAGTATACCAGAGAGCTGAAGAAAAAACAAGGACATTGGAGGAATATTTGAAGTATAGTGAAAAAGATGCACTGAAGCTAGTACATCACGAAAGCTTACTAAATACCAAAGAAACTAAACTGGCCTAGAAGAAAGACCAAATAAAGAGTACGAAAGAAACATGGCAAGACAAAGTATTACATGGCCAGTATAATTTAAAAAAAACAAAACCTACCAGGCAAAGAAGATAACAAGAACTGGCAATGGCTAAGAGCAGGAAAATTGAACTAAAAGGCAGAGGGACTGGCTGCAAAAACCCCCAAGCCTGAACAATAAATTCATATAAAGCCAGAACTGAGAAGATAGCAAATGCTATCTCTGCAAAGAAGCTGAAGAAACAACGGACCACCAAATTAGCTGTTGTAAAAAATTGTACAGACTGGTTACAAACAACAGCATGGCAAAGCAGCAACAATGGTGCATTGGTTTTTCTGGAATTAAATACTACTTGCCTGCAAGCAAGAACTGGTAGGATCACAAAACAATCAAAGTAATAGAAAGTGAAGAAGCTAAAGTGCTATGGGATTTTAGAATTCAAACAGACATGCATCTGCCACACAACACCACAGAGTTAAGAATTGTCAATAAGAAACACAAAGAAGACTGGATAGTGGATATTACAGCACCTGGGGATAGCAGAAAAGAAGAGAAAGAACTGGAGAAAATCACAAAGACATGCAGGAAATAGAAGTGGAATAACTGGCAAAAGAAATCAAAGAAAGTACCAATAGTAACATATGCCCTGAATGCAATATCAAAACATTTGGATCATCATGTCAACACCATTGGCGTTGTTAAAAATCCCCACTAGTCAATTGTAAAAGGCAGCTTTACTTGGAACAACTTACATCATGTGACCATTCCTTTAATATTATTTTTAAAAAAAATCTGCCGATCCCAAGTCCTTGGGAAGGACTTGAAGATGGAGAAAAACACCAAATCCAGTCTAAATATCTGCTGACTGTGCAGTGAATCATGATAATAAATAAAGTTTTTTTTAAAAAAAATCAATCTATCAATCATAGTCCATTTTGAAAGAGCCTAAATTTAAGAAAAATAAAAAAGAAGTCTAATTCACTATACTTCAGTAAATCTAAAGCACTCTCTCTTCCTTAACTGTCTTTCTAAGCCAGTGATGGTGGACCTTTTAGAGACCGAGTGCCCAAACTGCAACCCAAAACCCACTTATGCATTGTCGGGTGCCGGGTGGGTGTGGCCCATTGGGTAGGTGTGGCCCATTGGGTGGGCCTGGCCCATTGGGTGGGCGTGGCTGCGGTGGTAACAGCAGACTGGGTGGGACTAAAAAGTTCAATCAATCAATTCCAACTTTGTAAGATCTTTTTTTTTCCTGCGAGAAGTTGAAATTGACTGATTGATTGAACCTTTTTTTTTTGTACACTGAGGCAGAGGCCTAAAGCGAAAAGGTTTTATAAAACCCAGCTGAAGGCCTAGGACTGGGGTGACGCCGCGCATGCCCACAGAGAGGGCTCTGAGTGCCGCCTCTGGCACCCGTGCCATAGGTTCGCCACCACTGTTCTAAGCTAAGGATATTAAGGAAATACACATTTTATTGAAAATATATTTAAGAGTTACCATTCAATCCAACAGAAATTATTTCCAAATAATGCAGAATAGGATTATATTTTGAATGTTGCTTACATTGCCAGAATAGAATATAGAAATGATAATAGTGTGGGAAATGAAAATATTGGCTACTGTTCTTTTATGCAAGGTTTAGGCCCAGGTGAACTAAATCAGGCCTCATGGAAAAAGTATTGAACCAAAGTCTGTGCTATGCTCAGTTTTACAATCCGAAGCAGCTATTTGTAATCCCAATTGCAACTGTACTTTACTCAGTATGCTTTTGCTAAGCTTGCTTGTTTCAAATATATTTAGAACATAAGGACTGGAACTGTGAGAAATGGGGAACTGAAAGTAGCTGATGGGTGTGGGTTCCAATGTACATGGGTATGTGGAAAGTTATGATCAGCAGAGGGTCAACAGAAAGTGTAAGATTGTTGACAATCTTTGGTTTTTGAGTAAATTGAGATTGTTAATGTAGTATATTTTATTAAAATTAAATTGGTTTTTGAGTAAATTTGAGATTGTTAATGTAGTATATTTTATTAAAATTAAATAATTAGTAATAATGATGTTTAATATGTTAGTTTAGGAGAGAGCTAAAGGATGTTATAGAATTGTTAACTTAAGGGTAATATAATTTAAGACAGAGTATAATTATTGTATTGTAAACCCTGTGTGTAGCTCTGGGAAGTCGGGGGGGAGGGAGGGGGATGGGGAAGGGCCCCCAAACTCCCTCCACCCCTCAATATAACATTTTGAAAATTTTTAAATCAATAAAAAAAAGATTGTTGACAATCTCTTTGCGGTTTTAGGACGGGAAAGGGTATAGCTGTCCTTGCTGAGACTGCTATGTCATTGGTCCTCATTGCAATGAGTTTTTAATGTAAGTGATGTTTGTGTGTGTGTTCCAAATTATTGCTGAAATAAACCTCTGAATCTTAAAGTAAGAAGTATTGCTTTGTGTTGTTGTCTCTTGTTTCTTTCATTGGATTTTTTCACGACAATAGTAATATTAATATGTATTGCTACTAATACTATAATATTGCAATAGTAATAATATTATGTTTACAAAATAAATATCATAACGTGCAAATGATATAAAGGCACCTAGCACAGATCAGATAGTGAAGAAAGATATCAGTTATTTTATAATATTTGAAGAAAAACAATTCCATTTGTATTCCTGATTAAATCTCCTAGAGAAGATGAATCTCTTCACAACTTAGAAAACCAAGTCATATATCTATGCAAAATTATATATCATTTATTGAACTTTATTTAAGGATGATATGTGAATAGCCTATCACTCAAATACCTTACCTACTTAAATAGCCAATGAAATTCTTCAGAAGCCAGAAAGCCACTACAAGAACCTAACATATTATTATTCCTTTAAAAGTTATTTTCCTTTGAAATTATCTGCAGTGAATTTACAGATCAAACTGATGTAAATTCCTACTTGCAGAACAGATTTTGCCATTCAAAAACTAGATCCTGCTGATTTAAAAGTTAAACCACTAGATGGCAATGAAACAGTTCACAAACCACAATTGTAATAATAACTTTGATATACAAACAAAACAGCATGCTACAGTAAAGATGAGCAAAGCTGTTCACTTCTGCCTTGGATTCTTCTACCTCCCCACATCCCAATGTTGGTGTTCTTTGCAAAGTTAAGTATACAATTTTGACAATGCACTTATGAATCATTTAAATATTCTGCATGGTTATCTTTATGGCCAAGTGACTTAATTAAACAACATTGTATTCTCTACTCAAAACCACAGGTCTTTTTAAGCAATACACTACAGCTCTGTTGCAAAAACCAAGTTAACATTGCTTTATGCTGTTGGATTAATCATTAACTGTCTTAAGCATTCAGTCTTCCCTTCCCTCCCCTTGTGCTTATTCAGGAGGGCAAAGTCAATAAACAACTTTTGGACTAAGTGTACAATCAACAGTATTCATAAGATACCCTATGAAATTCAACGCAACATAACATAACAATATTGGAAACCACAAAGCAAGCTGTGAAGTTGAGATAGATATGATGGATGGTTTATGAAGGCAAAAGACAAGATTGTGAATTACATTCTAAAGACAGTAATTTGCATTTGATCCTTCTCACTAGGAACACACAAAATAAATGGGAACTGACCTATTGATACATTTACAATTCAGTGCCTCTAAAATATCTTTATAATCCAAATCCATTGCTTGTCAACAGTATTCTTTAGCATGAGTTGATTTGCACCTGTGACACAATTTAATTATGTGTCACCATAATTGAGCACCAGCCCAAAAGAGCCTGAGTATCTCTTTGGCTGTAATAATCTTTTGTGATTTAATTATTTAATTTAATTATTCCCCCACCACCACCTGACTTGGTTGACTATTTCATTATAGAATTTTGCAATATATATTTATTATTTTTAAAGCTGTTCTGCAAAACCTGCATTCTATAGCAAAATCAATTATTTTTCTTTCTCTGAATATGCATGGAATTATAATTCTCCTCACATGCATTTAATAACTATGGAAAATCATCTGAAATATTCTATAAAATTCTCAAGGTCTAGGCTTAGAACACGGTTAACTAGATCATTTAAACCCATGGCAGTTGAATTTTCATAGTGCTAATTTTAGTTATGTTCAGTCCTTATTAAAAAAAATATGATAAATCAAGGCCTCGGAAACTTGAGACAATTTCAGCAGGGATACCAGAAAAAGAATAAAAGAATTCTGAATAATAGAGTCACCATTTTTATGTCCAAAGGATTAAGCAGAGATGACAACTGAAAGTTAAGCCAAAGTTCAGAAGTTCAGACAAATAAATTGAGTCCAGAATGGGATGTTTTAATGCAGAGCTTTTTATAACAGGATATTCAACCATCCACATCAGCCCAAATGGAGTGCATTAGATTTGCTCAAAGTACAAGCTACTCAGAAGTGGTAACAGCTCTGAGTAGACCCTCACACTGTTGGTATGTTTTCCTGCAAATATATTCTTCTATATCTTTCAACCTGTTGATATCCTATTGTTCCCATTTACCTAAAGTATTTTCAAGAAAATCTGATGGGAATCTTGGCCTTAGATTTGTGGGATATGATTTCCCCCCAAACCTTACACTAGGTCTATGAATTTAGTGCTTTCATAACTATCCTCCTCTATCTTTTAGGATGAGTCATCCAAAAGGACCTTAGGCTCAATGTAGCACATTGCATAAACCCAGATTTTCTACAGGTAGTCCTTGATGTACGACAAATTGCTTAGCAACCAAAGTTACAAGAGATTCCCCAAAAGCTACTTACGCTTTGGCTTCAAAGTTATGGCTGCTGCAGCTTTCACCACCCACCATTCAACCCCTCAGGATCCACCAGTCACTCATCCACTCAAGGGAGATCAGGCTGGCTGTAGCAAGCATGAATTATCTGCAGTTTGTTGTTCTGTTCCAGCCTATGCGAATACTGCTCAATCGCTTACTTGTGAGGAAAAACCCCTTTGCACTGAACAAGGCAGGACTTTGTAAGATAAACCCCTTTTATTTTGATAAACCCCTTTTATTTTGTTCCAGCTTTTATGGAACAAAGTTCCAACCAGTCCTTTAGCTGTTGAAACGAACAAGATCAGTTTCTGGGTTCTCAGTTGGAATGCTCAAGGTTTAAGTCACTCAAACACACAGAAATCCAACAAACAAGAATCCCGAGGCAAGAAATCCAATGACAGAAGCACAAAGCCTTAGCATGAACAGTTGCCTTCAGCAACCAGCCCCTCCTATGCCTGTCCTCTTTATAGTCCAGCCAGGGCGTGGCTTCTTAGAGTCTTTTAGAGCCAAATGGCACCTACTGTAATTCCATAGGCTCTTTCCATGTATCTGTGTTCTCACACACAACCGGGGCCTCCCAGGTCTCTGGGGAGGCACGGCAGCTCCTCTGCTGCTGCAACCGAATGTCAATCCTTAAGCAGAGATGGACCAATGAATTGAGGGTCAAGGGAGCATCGACAAGGCCAGCTCGTCTAACAGCTCTTCTGACAAGGCATCCTGGAAAGCGTCCATGAGGGCAGCTTCGTTCCAGGCCGAATCTTGGCTCAGCAGCTGAAATTCGCTGAGGTATTCTTGTAATGGGCGTCGGCCCTGCTTCATGGTTTTCAGGCATCTGGTAACAGTCTGCGCCTTGATGGGGTCCTCATACATCATCCTAAGGTGGTCACAAACCTCTGGAAATCATCCAACCATGGACTAGGCTGGACCAGCAGGGGTGTGGCCCAATAGGCCACAGCACTGGAGAGAAGGCTGATGATAAACCCCACTTTATCTCGGTCAGTGGGAAAGTCCGCCATTCTCAGGCTGATAAAGAGCTGGCATTGTCCCCAAAAAGCTGGAAACATATCCGGAGTGCCATCGAATTTATGAGGCACTGCTACTGCACCCTTCTGCCGGGGTTGTGGAGCAGCAGGAGCTTGAAGCCGAGCAACCTGAGCTGCCAGCAAAGCCAGCTGTTGGGAGAGCTGGGCATTCTCCGCACGTAACTAACTGCTCCATGGTAGTAGGGGGTAAAGGTGGCCGAAGGCAAACTGTTCTGTCCCAGCCTATGTGAATACTGCTCAACCACTTACTCATGAGGAAAACCCCCTTTGCATTGAACAAGGCAGGAGTTTGTAAGATAAGCCCCTTTTATTTTGACACAGCTTTTATGGAACAAAACTCCAACCAGTCCTTTAGCTTTTGAAATGAACAAGATTCAGTCTCTGAGTTCTCAGCTGGAAGTGACTCAAACACACAGAAATCCAACAAACCTGGTTAAATGTTCAAGAATCCTGAGGCAAGAAATCCAACGACAGAAGCACAAAGCTGTAGCATGAACGGTTGCCTTTGGCAGCCAGCCCCTCACACGCCTCTCCTCTTTATAGTCCAGCCAGGGCATGGCTTCTTAGGGTTTTTTTAGAGCCAAATGGCACCTACTGTAATTCCATAGGCTCTTTCCATGTATCTGTGTTCTCACATACAACCGGGGCCTCCCAGGTCTCTGGGGAGGCACGGCAGTTCCTCTGCTGCTGCAACCGAATGTCAATCCTTAAGCAGAGATGGACCAATGAATTGAGGGTCAAGGGAGCATTGACAAGACCAGCTCGTTAATTTAGTTGATCAGTTCACGAAACATTTATGGTAGTTTCCTGATTCTCAACAGTAAGTTAAAGCAGTGGTTATTGCTCATTCATCTGAATGCAGCAGACTACTTTCCTTTTGTATTTTATCAGCTTCCTTTTCTTGAACTTTTTCTCCCCCTCCCATGTCTTATGCCGGAAGAAAAGATAAATGCCATGCCAATCTAGAAAGCCATTAGCTATGGTCTGTCTTGAGAACAATGCGAGATAAGCAAACGGCTCCTGAGAACTTTCCATGATAAATAACAGGAAAAACTAATTTAATTTTTATATGATGAAAAATGCATTGGTGGCCCAGGAAAGCTGAGCTCTTATATTCTTATAATGATTCCCATACAGGGAAAGAAACACAACTGTCATGAAAGATTGGTTCCAGAATAGATTTTCTTTGCTCATTTTTTTAAATGCAATTGATAGCTAAGGCCATCAAGATTTGTATATAGATGTACGTGTTATTTATTTGTATATAGATGTACATGTTATTTATTTATATGTTCTTGCAATATATATTGCTGTTTTCTATAAAATTATGACAAGCAAAGAAAATAGTGCATATTTCCAAGGAAGTTGTTCACCCTAAAAACTTACATCCTTAAGATGAAAAAAAAATTAAATTATTCAGCTTATTTCTTCCAAAGTGGTCTGCAAGAATCTTGCTTTTCAGTCATTTGAAGTGGATTTTCAAGGAGCATATCCTCCCAGTTCAGATATGCAGACTTTCAAAATAAATAATTCTCGGCTTCTTATTCTAATTCTACTACTAACACTTCTTTATGTGTGAACGAAAAAAAAAATCTTCAGAAGAGATAAAAAACATATAAAAGAAAACAAACAAGCCATGTCCATTTGCAGTACAACTGACAGTGAGCAAATGAAAACAACAGCTTTGAGCAAGTTGTTTTCAATAGCTTGAACTCGACTCTGTATGGTAGTTTTCTTGGCAGCACTATAGATATGCTTTCTCCCTGGCTGTCCTGAAATCGTTTTGACTTCCTGAACTAGCGTTCAATCCTGGAAGGTCTGCCATTCAAGTGGTAACCGAACCTATCCCTGCTTTGGTTCTGAGACCGGTAAAGGCCAGCTATGTATTACCACCGTAGTGAGGAAAGTGATAATTATGTGCCTCATTTATAAAGCTTCCTAAGAGATTGGATGCCCTAGAAAAATGCTAAAGAAAATATGTCAGTTGTTGACAATACATAGCACAGGGGTCACTTCCATTATTATCAAATTGATAAGAACATCTGATATCAATCATAAAGACTCTGGACAACATACGGTGCATCAATAGAAGAGAATATATGTAGCTCAGGATTTAACTTTGGAGTCTTTGTACTCTCTCAGCTTGATTGTTTGCTTGCAGACATTTCATTACCCAACTAGGTAACTAGACAGTGTGGTCCTTGTTTATATACAGTATCTTGTCCTGAGGGTTAGGGTTAGGGTCTTCTCCTTGGTAGTTCCTTGATTAGGGTATTGATTTCAATCAAGGAGAAAACAATATCTTAGTCAAGAAACTCCTAAGGAGGTAAATAATCAAGCAGACAAACAATACCCTAACCAAGGTATTACCAAGAAGACCACACCTCCATCCCACAACAAAAGATTTCTGGCAGAAAAAGGCATTCAGATGGAAATAAATGTGTGATACACACCATCTCTCTCTCTCTCTCTCTCTCTCTCTCTCTCTCTCTCTCTCTCTCTCTCTCTCCCCCCCCCTCCCTCCCCNCACACACACACACACACACACACACACACACACAGGTGCCAGCTTCAATCAGAAAAGCTCAGCTCTTAACAATTTGATATAAACCTTCATAACAATTTGATTACAGAAGAGCAGGTAAAGATGTGAAATGTTTAGTTGTTTATTCCATTTTAATTTCCTTTTTGCTTTATGGGAATATAAATTTTGATCAAGGAAGATGTATTTTGTAGTGCTGTCCTATGCTGGCATTGAATGAATTTAGATGGGGATAGTATGAAAATGAAATTTAATATATATTTTTTCAAAACTAAGGTGGAAACAAAAAAGTGGAATAAAAAAGGGTTTGCATCTGAATTCTTAAATTTCTCAGTACAGTTAATTGTCCCTACTCTCCCACAACCATTGCTTGGAAGACTTAATTAACTTGAGACATTGCATATATGTTCAAAAAAGGTACAGTTTTATTTTTTTTCAATTTTCATGAATGAAAAAGAAAGTATGTAAAGAGAATTATATTCTCTTTCATGCCTTGCATTCATTCATTTTTAGAATAGGTAATATAATCTAATTTAGACATCATCTCAAGTTCTCCATACCAATTTAATTTGATTAGTTTAGATTCCAGGATGTTAAGAAAATGGGAATTTCTGTCAGGTACATGGGGAATTTAATCCAATTTATGAGGATTCTGTCTTTAATTCTTTTTTATTTTCAGAATACTATGATGACAGAATGATAATATATAACCTTACCTTTCTCTCCACCCCCAAGCTCAGTTCATTTGAATACTTGCATTTATTCAGTTCACATTTCTAAAATACATTTAAAAGGAAGCCATGAAAAATCTCCACTTTACAGTCCCATTGATCTTACAAGGTTGAATAGTTGTCCTAAATCTCTGCTGTATATATATATTCCTATCAGACCATCAATATTTTATATATATATAGATTTCTTATTCCTTTGAATTTAGCTACAGACATATCCACACATACACATACACATAAAGGGGGAACAAAAGAAGAAGAAACATAACAGAAACCTAAAGCTCAAACAGAAACCTTTTTGCCAGCTTTACATTACAGACTTTGTGTTTACTTTATTGATGTTTTCATTTTCTCTGATGTAAATTTCTGTGGAGAAATGATTTGTCCCAGCAAGAAGCATATTGAAAGGCAAACAGCTTTAGTGACTAATGGAGTGAGTGATGGTCTAGACAGGTGAGAGAAATTCTAAGCAACCTATGAAGAAGTAAATAAAAATACAATTGAGGAAAGCTGGAGGAGGCGGGAGTTTGAGAAATTTAAGTTTTGTTCTCCCTTCGTTCTTTTGACAATATTTTATTTTATTTATTAGATTTTTATCTCTCCTTTATTATTCTTTTATAAATAAGAAGTGGCAAACATACATAATATTACTTTCTCTTCCTATTTGCCTCACAACAACCTTGGGAGGTGAGGTGGACTGAGATAGAGTGACTGGCCTAAGGTCACCCAAGTGGCTTTCATGCCCAAGGTAGGATTAGAACTCAGAGTCTCCTGGTTTCTAGGCTAACTCCTTAACTACTATACCAAACTGGTTCTTATTTTCTCTACCATCAGGAGGATAATATCAGCATCCATCCCAAGAACAAGGCCACTTGGTAGAAAATAACAGTGGAGAGAGTTAATGGCTTTCATATTCCTCTGGATATGAGCAGAGAACAAACCCCACATTCACTAGCTCTGAGGATGTTATGGAATCCTTGGTGTACTCCAAGGTTGTTTGTTTGCTCAAAGATGTTTCATTACCTGATTAGGTAACATCATCATGGTTAGTGAACATAGGGTTTATATATATAGCTTGCCCTGCAGTGTTGATGGAAGTGTGGTTTTCTCCTTGGTTGTTGATTAGGATGTTGTTTTCTGCTTGATCGTTTGTACGCAGAAGTCAGGGAGAAACAATACCCCAATCAAGGAACTACCAAGGAGAAAACCACACCTGTGTTCTTAAATTAGCTTGACACTCTGTGCTCAGTGTTTGAAGTTCTAAAAAAGATATAGCTTGTTCCTAGCCCAGGAAGAGTAAACAGGACCCAGGGAGAGAGAGAGAGAGAGAGAGAGAGAGAGAGAGAGAGAGAGAGAGAGAGAGAGAGAGAGAGACCGACCAGTAGTGCTAATTTTGCCATCTGTGATCACTTCCATAAAGATAGGAATCCATCTTCCAACATTAGAAGAGCTAGGCCAATAGGAAAGAAAGATAATCTTAGCCAATAGTTGAAAATAGACATTGACCATTTGACTTTTATATTCAGCAATTTGCTTCAAGACTCAGTCTGGAATTTATAACATAGCTGATAATCTGTTCTGGAATTGCTGGAATCATAGAACATCAAGGTAGAAGGGATTTGGGAAATAATTCTTCCATACAATACAAGAATAATGCAATACAAGAAGCTACTACTAAGAGATTACCACTAAGCCTCTGCTTAACTCTTGGTGGATCCTACCCCATCATCTACTAAAAATGTTTGTTCCATCGCTAAACAATTCTGTTAAAACATTCTTTCTGATTTCCAATAGAAATCTACTTTATAATTTAAACTTGCTGCTTTTCCTGGAGCAGCACTGAACAAATATACCCTGTCTTCTGCATGACAGCCTTTCAGACACATAAAGACAGCTATTGTATCTCACTGCAGTAATGTGTTCTCCAGATTAAACATATCCAACAAGTACAATTTGTTATTGATGTATGCACTTACCAAACACAGTATTATAAGTGTGAACTGATCAATGCCGAATGCTAGGAAACAACGATTTTTGTTTATATCAATACTGCATTTCTGTTAATGCAGTGTAAGATTGCGTGTGGATTTATTTTTTTTCTCACTATTTCGCATTGTTGGCTCATGTTGTACTTTTGACCTATCAAGCCACTGAAATAATTTTTCATATGAAATATGAAAACAAAGATGATTAAGGGACTGGAGGCTAAAGCATATAAGGAACAGCTGCTAGAATTGGGTATGTCTAGTTTAATAAAGAGAAGGACGAGGGGGGACATGATAGCAGTGTTCCAATATCTCAGGGGCTGCCACAAAGAAGAGGGAGTCAGGCTATTCTCCAAAGCACCTGAAGGCAGGACGAGAAGCAACGAGTGGAAACTAATCAAGGAGAGAAGCAATCTAGAACTAAGGAGAAACTTCCTGACAATTAGAACAATTAACCAGTGGAACAACCTGCCTCCAGAAGCGGTGAATGCTCCAACTGACCTTCAAAAATTCTTCTCTGACCTGTCGGTAAACAGGCTTTACCATATCCCAAAGGACGGACTCGTCCCCCAACCTGATCTACTGGAGGTTCCAGGGAAGGTTGAAATAATAAATTATTATTATTATTATTATTATTATTATTATTATTATTATTATTATTATTATTATTATTATTATTATTATTATTATTATATAATTGCTCCCCCCACTTTTACTTGTCCTATTTGAAGGAAGGACTTCTCCGTTTTTGTTGAAATTAATTTTTCTGGTTGCAAAATTACTGCAACTTGTCAAAACCCCCCTGATTCTTAGAAGTGTCCTCAAAATTAGTCATTGTTTTTCCTATTCTTTGAGTGAATGCAAACTCAATAATATTTTCCAATCCGTTATCCAAATGATTTGTAACAAGTTGAACAATGCAGGGCTTAGAACAGAATCCTGCAGTACAGCACATGATACCTTTTTCAACATTAATGTAAACTTTTGGGGCATAATTGTTCAGACATTAGAATTTCATGGGATAGTTGACAAATGTATTACTGAAGTGAAGGCACATTACATCCTGTCATCATTTAATTTGGTCATTCTATCCAAATTTGCTTGTTATTGGTCAACTCCTGCTGATTCCTGCTAAAGGGTGCACTCTTTACAAAACACTCACAAAATGATAATAATTTTTTGCAGACTTTTGTATGGTATCAATGTCAAGCTGACCAGTCTGTAGTTACGTGGGTCTTCCTTTTTCCTGTTTTGGAATGTACAAACATTTGGTTCTCTCCAGTTTTTTGGCACAATTTCTCAGAGCTTCATTCAGATATTAAATGACTCTTAATTCCTTCAAGAGTCAGAAATGTAATTGGTTTGGACCTGGAAACTTAAATTTATGCATGGCAGCTAAGTGTTCTCTAGATATCTATTTATTTACTTTATGTTGCTATTCCTTTCTTGTGTAAATTATGCTACTTATTTCCATTTGAATCAGATTTCTCTTTTGGGAGAAGACTGCAACCAAATAAAACTTGAAGAGTTCTGTCCTTTTCTTTTTTAAAAAAATACAACTTTTATTAAAAATGTTTACATGAACAAAAGTAACATGAAAACATATAAAACAGAAAGTTAAGAGAAAAGAAAACTGGATTTGAAAAAAGAAGCAACTTCTGATCTTTAGAGCAGTTCCAAACAAATTTGTTTTCTCTTTAAAATTTCACACTTATTTTCAGGGATTTCATTTTTTCCTCTTGATTAGTTTACCCTTCCAATCATTTGTACTGCAGATTTTTTCCAACTTTTTAAAATTCAGTTTCTCTTTCATATTTTCAAATCCTTCAGCCAATATGGTTGTCACTGACTTTATAATATTCTTCCCCCATTCTTCAAACATCCTTTGTAATCTCCTTTTGTGGTGTTTGCTGTGATAATGGTGCTCCCCTACATTCTCCTGCTGCTAGCCTAAAATAATCTCTCTCTTTAATTTGCCCAACAAGGGGAAACAATAGCCAAAAGGAGTTCTTTTCTCTCTCTTTTCTTTTTTCTTTCTCTGTATTGTTAATTCATTAGTCCTATTCACTATATTCTACAGCAGGGGTGTCAAACTCAATTTCATCAAGGGCCGCATCACCATTGCGGTTGCCCTCGGGGGGGCGGGGGTGTGTGGTCAGGGTGGGTATGGCCTACTGGGTGGGCTTGGATGGAGTGGGTGTGGCCTACTGGGTGGGCGTGGCCAGCTCTACATCATTCGCGTCAAGGGGGCCTGTGGGGACCTGGGCAGGAGTGGGACAGATCTGAGGGTCTCTGGCAGAAAGGGCTGGGACCAGGGCAGAGCCCATCAAGCCGGATATGTGAAGTAGGTGAGGGCCATTTGCTGGCCACTTCCAGGCGATGGTGCATTTCTTCATTCCTCACAAAGGGTAACACCTCCCCAGCATGCACCCAGGGGGTGGGGCTGACATGGCAGGGGCTGGTTCCTCGCTGTTTCCAGATGGCCTTGTGGAGCTAAGACTGAATGCGTTTCAGCATAGATGGCCACCATAAAATTGTACATTGGCTCCCGGCTGGCCTGAGCCAGGGCCAAGGGAGCAGGGGCCGTTCCCTCACTGTTTCCAGGATGGCTTCGCGGGCCACATGAAACCACTTCACGGGCCGCATCCGGCTCCCGGGCCTTGTGTTTGACATGTCTGTTCTATAGTCTATGAACTTTAAGGACACTCCCTTGGCTTTTTTTTTTGTCCAATTATTTTGGACAAAATAATTTTGACCAATTATTTCTCTTGGACAATCCAAACCTGTTTTCCATGAAAGTCTATTTTATTTGTTTAATTAATTCACAAATACTTTTCAATAAGCTAACATCCTTTCCTGCGATGCCCCAAGGATAGGCACATAAGTATTGAAAATAATGAACTAACAATTTAGGCTGTCAGGACTGCATTGTGTCTAGCACTTGTAGATTTCCCTGACATTGTATGCCATATGCTAAATAAATAAATAATAAAATAAAATAATAAATCCATTTAAAAATTTCATAGTACAACTCTCTTAGCAACTATTTTAAGTCCTGGTACTTATTTCTTTCTATTTTTCCTTATTCATGCCTTGGGTCATATGAACATTCACCAGGAAGTCTAATTACTCTGCTGCTCCAAGAATCTCTGTAGCTTTTAAATAATTATAATGCAAATGTGTTTTAGAAAGTGGAGTTAGGTCACTCCATTATAGGCTCCATTGAGACTTAGAACACAATTTTTCTTGCTCAGTTTTTGGTACTCTTACTTTGAGTCATCTTCAGGGTCTTCAAAGGCTTCTTCATAAGGAGTATGGTTTCATTGCTTTTAATTTGTAAGTCACCCAGGGTCACCTTGTGGTGAGATGGATGGCAAATAAATTTAACAATAAATTTTCCAAGCATTGTGCAGATACTTGAAATGTCCCATTATTACTATAATTCTTTCTAATTTTTTCCCGTCTTTTCTTATCCCATACTCTCTAGAAATGTATGACTTCTTTCACACACAGTCTCAATAGATAAGTTAGACCAGGGGTCTTCAAACTTGGCCCTTTTATGACTTGTGGACTTCAACTCCAAGAATTCCTCAGCCAGCATGCTGGGCGTTGAAGTCCACAAGTCATAAAAGGGCTAAGTTTGAAGACCCCTGAGTTAGACCCTTAACTCCTTACGTCCCACCAGGTTTCAGTAACGTGAAACCATGAAACGATGAACTAAGACTAGGAGAAGCTTTAAATATATAGTCCCACAATTGAAAATGTCTAGGGAAACTGTGAAAGCAACACATAATATATGTGACCAGCTCTGAAATTTTAATTATTCACAAAGGCAGACAAAGCAACACAAGTAAATTTTGCCCCATCTTTACACTCATCCATTTTTCATTCTCCCTGCACTAAGAACAAGATTTTTCAATTTGATCTAAGTTGGCTTAAAATCACTTAGACTGCATTTGCTGTAAGAGAAAGAGTCTTGGGAACTTGACAAGATATACATTTTGGCGAGTTAAATAAATAAAAGAACAAATTAGATGCACACTTTCCATTTTAGTGCAGTCTATTTACCTGTAGGATGAAATATTTCTTTCTCCAAATAACTGATTGTCTGAGAAGGGGAGGGGGATGGGCTACACTTGTTGATACATAGGAGGAGTTGTGGAAAGTAAAAGAATGGAAAGGAGATGCAAAGGACTGCAGACATCCATGTTGAAAAGTATGGATGCTCTAAAATAATGTCTACTGATTTTAAGCCCTTTGGAATATCTAAATAGGTTCTTTCCTCTGTCCAATGATTTCTGCGTCCGATTACCTCCAGTTTTGTCTCTCCCTTTCATTCTCATGGTTATTATCCCATTTCATTTCTCCATTTCCATGTTTTTTGTTTTTATTTTTCACGCTTTTCTGTAGAAGGAGAAGGAGGGAATATGTGACAGTCTGTGCTCAATGTACAGTCTGAGTTCAGTTTGTATACAGATAGTCCTCGACCTACCACCACAATTGAGCTCAAAATTTATGTTGCTAAGTGAGAAATTTGTTAAGTGAGTTTTTGCCCCATTTTATGACTTTTCTTGCCACATTTCTTAAGTGAATCGCTGCAGTTGTTAAATTAATAACATGTTTGTTAAGTGAATCGGGCTTCCCTCATGTACTTTGCTTGTCAGAAGGTCACAAAAAGTGATCACATGACCCCGGGACACTGCAACTGTCATAAATACAAGTCAGTTGCCAAGATCCAAATGTAACTCACATGACTATGGGGATTCTGCAATGGTCATAAGTGTAAAACTAGTCATAAGTCAGTTTTTTCAGTGCCATTGTAACTTTGAACACTCACTAAATGAACTGTTGTAAGTCAAGGACTACCTGCAAATGAATGAGAATGGATGATATTTCGAAACAAAGCATAATTAATTTTGTAAACTAAGTACCTTAGTTTATAGGCAATCAATTTTAATCAGTAGACTTAATTAACAATTCTTATTTGTTGTTCTAAGCCATATCCTTTGGCTTTTGGAATGCATGTGTGTGTGATTGTCTGTTTGTGTGTATGTACTGTATGTGTGTATGTGCGTATGGGTATCCTGGGGTAGTTTTGAATAGAACCTTTGTTGTTTGAAGCAACACTTTCCATCTCTCTAATAACAACCCAGTAATCTTTAGGTTTTCCCCATAACTTTAAACATGTTGCTTACATTTATTAAAATAGTTTTCGGCTGGACGTAACAAATTTCCAGGGCATCCACCTATCTGAGTTGCACCTCAAAGAAAGTCAAAACATAACATTATAAAATTAATTATACAAATTACAAAAGGAAGACGAGACAAGAAAAAGAGTAAAAATAAAAATGTGGTTCACTGGTGATAAATGTATATGAGAATAAATACCTATAAAGCAGATATGTAAAGGTTTCTATGCCCAAAGATTCCTGTGGCCCAGGGCAGTGGAGAAGTGAATTTTATAAACCTCTGTGGTAAGCATGTTTTTCTTTACTAAATCAGACACATCTTATCTAGAAGCCCTGATAACACTTTGTTTCATTTAATGTACCTGCCTGGCTAAGTTCATTCCCTGGTATGCAGAGCAATTAGGAGGGCATGTCAGTATTTAATAACACTGACCTCTCTCTATGCTGTTTTAAACCTCACTGTTGGCAGCTCAGCCAGTTTTGCAATGGAATATTAGTCCTACTCTCTGTTTCACTGCTAACTCAAATGAGCAGGTTTACTTGGAAGCCGAAATGGATTGAAGTCCTTTATATCAGAGGTCCCCAACCCCCAGTCCGTGGACCAGTACTGGGCTGCGGCATGCCAGCAACCAGTCTGCACAAACAAGCAAAGGCCCATCCGCGGGATGCAGGCAGCACATAAAACCATGCCCCCTCTGGTCCGCGGAAAAAGCTCTCTCCATGGAACCGGTCCCTGGTGTCCAAAAGGTGGGGGACCTCTGCTTTATATGGAATCTTCACTTCTGCAAATGTTTTTCTGTCTCATCCATTCTCATTCACTTGCAGGTAGTCCTTGACTTACAACAGTTCATTTAGTAAGTGTTCAAAGTTACAATGGCACTGAAAAAACTGACTTATGACCAGTTTTACACTTATGACCATTGCAGAATCCCCATAGTCACGTGAATTACATTCGGATGCTTGGCAATTGACTCGTATTTATGACAGTTGCAATGTCCCGGGATCATGTGATCACTTTTTGTGACCTTCTGACACAGCAAAGTTAATGAGGGAAGCCCGATTCACTTAACAAACGTGTTATTAGTGTAACAACTGCAGCAATTTGCTTAAGAAATGTGGCAAGAAAAGTCATAAAATGGGGCAAAAACTCACGTAACAAATTTCTCACTTAGCAACATAAATTTTGAGCTCAACTGTAGTCATAAGTCGAGGACTACCTGTATACCATCTGATCTCAGACTGTACACTGAGCATAGACTGTCACATATTCCCTCCTTCTCCTTCTACGGAAAAGCGTGAAAAATAAAAACAAAAAACATGGAAATGGAAAGGCTATTGGAGGTCCATTCTTAGTGAGTTCGTGGATATATCTGCAGTTATCCTGACAACAGTGTGGAAAAGACTTGCCGTTATTTTCTTCCAGGATGAATGTTTAAAAACTCTGAGACTTCCTTGCTTCTCTATTTAGATTTCTGAGATCAGTCAAAGATTGCTAGGTGCTGCCAACCTGGTACATTCCTTCATTTTCAACCTTTAGATCAGTCTGGTATTCTGGTAAAAGTCAGAGTTCTGTACTACACGAAAATATATGGATTTTATGTAAGAGTATCTGTTGAAAATGTTTTATCTTGTAATTTTTTAGACTTTTCGTGATGCTCCCAGCAAACAGGATGTTCTACATCTGCCCAGTTCAATCATAATTATTTTCCTTTTCCTAAACTATAAAAGGAAAACATGTTTGCTACACAAATAATGGCTGAATAGCTTTGAGATAAATTTATAATTTCTCTCCTTCCACTTTCTCAATTTATTTCTAATAATTTCTATTCTGACCCGGTGGCCTCTTGATATATTGGACTTGCCTGCCTGGAATTTTTATTCTTCAATTCCCAATGCCTGTGAAGAGCATTAAGTTAACAAAAGCTGCAAAAACTCCTAAGCCTTTAGTTTGGGAAAGGAAGAATGAAATGTTGGGAAAGCTATCTGTGGCTGGTTCACACACACTACTATCATTGGTAGGATTCAGTCAGTTCCCACTGACAGAACTGGTAGCTCATTTTTTGTTGCCCAGGCCCAGAATGAACTTCCAGAAGCAGGATCCATACAGAGAACCGGTTGTTCGCATATTTGAATCCCACCACTGCCTACTATGCTGTCATAGTCTATAACCCATGATTTATGACTTAGCCCTTTGGGTCAACTTTCACATTTATTTTTATTTATAAATCATACTTGCAGGGCTGCCAACTCCAGAGAGCTCTGGGAGGCTACAATAATAAAAACAAAATATGGAAACAATTAACCTAGAAAACACAATGATTAATTTGGAGGGAGCAACCCACAACCAATTTTGCTCATTTGAAGGACATGAATATCTGGGAGGATCAGTGTTTAGGGGATCTGTACTGAGAGTATTCAGTGATGGATGACCTCCAAAGACTTCACAGGAGGTGTGAGATTATAGGTAATCCTTGATTTATGACCATTTGTTTAACAATTATTCAAAGTTATGATGACTCTGGAAAAAGTGAGTTATGACTTTTACTCACACTTATGACCATCATTTATGACCAGCCATTTCTCTGAAATGGTATAGGGTTTCCTGCCTGAGCAGGGGATTGGACTAGATGACCTCCAAGGTCCCTTCCAACTTTATTATTATTATTATTATTATTATTATTATTATTATTATTATTATTATTATTATTATTATTATTATTATCATTATTATTATTACTACTACTACTACTACTACTACTACTACTACTACTACTACTACTACTACTACTACTATATCAATCTATGGTTATGAGATCAGAATACCGGCACTTGGCAACCAGATCAATCGGTTGTAGCATCCTATGATATATGATCACAATTTGCAACCTGTTTTGCCAATTTCTGTCAAAAAAACTCCCATTGGGGAAGCTGGGTTTGCTTAACAATTGTGTGAATCACTAATGACTGTCATGATTTGCTAAATGATTGTCATAACCTTGGATCTATTTATGACATTTCTATATTATGTCTCAACCTAAAACCCAACTAAAAGGGTCTAGATAGAATATCAATTTCTTCTAGGGCTTCTGAAGCTGCAGCATAGCTATAGCCTGGCCACCTTCTAAACAATCTTTCCTAGAAAGGGGGGGTTGGAGACTTGTTGAAAATCTAGACTATTGGATCCAATGATGGCATATTTAGATGGGGTACTGTATATCACTACCTCCTTTAAAGCAGGTGGAAATATCCCTTTCCTTAAGGAAAACATTTTGGGAAAAATTATGGGCAGCCATCACCAATCAGAAGAAGCAGGGATCTATGTGCAAATAGTACCAATAGATGGGATAATATTTTACTCTAAATTTCCTTATGCGTTACATAATCAAACTTCCCCAGTTATCCAAACAAGACCACTTGGCCACTATCTTAATTTGAGCTTTCTAATCAGAGAATCCAAGCAAACCTATCTAGATGCTTAGAACATGCTGGCCTTCTGACTGATCACAGGAACTGGAGGTGGAGCAATATGGAGTAGAAGTAATGGGAGCAGGGTCAGATTGATAGATTTGCCTGGTGTTGGGAGCTTTGCAGCAGAAGGCATATAATTCTCATGATTATGTTAAAAATGGATAGAACTTCAGAGGGTTTTTCTTGATCAGTTAGC
>NW_015386702.1:0-40449 GCF_001527695.2 Protobothrops mucrosquamatus
GTGGCAAAACCAATTTTGTTCTGTTGCTAAGGAAACTAGAAGGATGTCGCTGTGGAGTTACCAGGAATTGAATTTTACTCACCAAAGACTTTACTTTTCTAAACCTGAATATACTACTACATTATGAATGAATTATATCCATTAATCAAAATTGACTGATTTATTTGCTTTGTTTTTTTCCTGCTTTTTCTAGTTAAGAAAACAAGTTAAACTAAAGTTTAATCCGTTGCATAAACTGACAGGGAATCTTCCTTTTTATGGTCTTGCCTCAGCCGGCCCAGGATTCCTTGTGTACTTTTAAATTCATCTTCACAGTCTAGAGTAGTTTTACTATTAGGAGCTGTAGTGTTGAGCCACTAAATTTTAATTTTTTCGCAAATATTTTGGTTAAGTCATTTGACAGCAGAATTTGGCTAATATGTTAAACACAAGCCTTCCTGTTCAATTAACAAACCCCCAAGTGTTTTTGTATATGATACTAGTGTAATGGAGACTGGGAAAAAAACTGTTAAAAAAGAGGATCCAGATTTCCAGCTCACCCTAGGGTTTGTTTTTTATTTGTTTTTTTATTTACTATTTTCAGATTTCTCATTTCCAACACACGTCCCCTTCTGATATACAAGCATGTGCCCAGTGAATTTTCCGATTTGATCATTTCTCTTTCTTTATCATGTCTCTCTATGATTATCTGCTCTTATTGAAAGTTGACACTATCTGGAGGTTTATGGATAATGTGCATATTTAGACCTGTCTTTATTGTGAAATGGGTCAGGGTAAAAAGATAGGTCAACGTTTCCTAATATTGTCACCTCTAGATACATTGAATTCTATTCAATAAGCATAGTGGCTAGGGAGAATGGGAATTGTAGTTTTGAAAAGGAAGCAAGGATCCAGCTACCAGGCCATGCGTGGTTGAGGGAGGGCAAGGTACAAGAGACTTTTTTTTTTTTGCATCATCTCTTTAAATATAATTGTGATTCAAAAAATGTTAGAAATCAGCATATGCATTAAGCCATAAAGACTAAGGAAATACGTTTTAACACAACATTATAGAAGAATCCAATCAAAGTTTTTAAAACAGTTCATATACTATTAGATTATCTTCTGCCTGTCTTGGTCCACTATGCTCTAATTTAATCTCTTTATCTTGTGACATATTCACAGATTCTATTTTGCTGGGTCAACCCACCTGGCCATCTGGTAGAGTGTGGAGGAGAACATTGTAAAGAGGTCCCCCCCCTCGGTTCTGTTTAATTAAACTGCTGCTGTCCTTCTGTAATTTCAGCTGTCCCCTGTTGACAACAGATGTAGCTGCTCGTGGTCTTGATATTCCTTATGTACAGCATGTCATACATTACCAGGTACCAAAACAAAATGTCTCTCTCTCCAGCTATTGCTTGCAGTTATGTTTTATGCAATTTTTAAAAGGCCAGATGGGTTTTATGGTCTCTTCATGAGTTTTAACATGGCAAAAGGAAGATTATTTGATGCATAAGCTAGACTATTATTTGATAGAGGATCTTTTTGATCTCTGAGAGCTGAGGCATTGCTATGTAGGAAGACAGGCAGTGAAGTTTGATGTTGCTGCCCATAGCATTTTCTCTTCACATACATCTTTTAAATGTTCAAGCATCTTCAGGTGATAGACTTAGCCACTTTGTATTCCCTTTGTATTCCATTGCCATAATAATAGCTTCCTAACCCTCTTCATATCGGAACAAGAGCTTCACACTAGAAATCAGCATTTCTCAACCTTGACAATTTTAAGGCATGTGGACTTCAACTCCCAGAATTCCACAGCCAGCAATGCTGGCTGTGGAATTCTGGGAGTTGAAGTCCACATGCCTTAAAATTGTCAAGGTTGAGAAACACTGCACTAGATAGACACAAAATATTCTCTTTCCAAGGTGGGATATTCTAAATAAGATTGGCCTATCCTTTACTAGGCCTTCCCAATGGGGCAATCCAGAAGTTGCCCAGCAATTTCCAGAAACAAATATTCCTGAAAAGAAAGCGATCTATGTCATTCTAGCCACTGGTATCACAGTGTTAATTTCTGTGACTTTTCAGTGTTTACATAGAATTGGTAGAGAAGTTCTTCAGGGTCAGAAGTTTTGATCTTGGGTGCTCTGCATCTCTGTGAACTTACTCAGACCGTCACATTACAACAGGTGTAATCCAACCCTGCTGGAAAGGGTTCTGCGGCCTTGTCTTTTTATGTAAGTGTTGTCCTCTCTGTTTGGAACTGTTGCATCTCTGATACTGTTCCAGGTTCCCCGTACTTCCGAGCTTTATGTTCACAGAAGTGGCAGGACTGCCAGAGCTGCCAATGAGGGCCTGAGCTTACTACTGATTGGACCCCAGGACTTGATTAATTTTAAAAAGATTTATAAAACACTGAAGAAGGACGAAGAGCTTCCTTTCTTTCCAATTGAGGCAAAATACATGACAGCAGTCAAGGTAAAACTTATCTTTATTTTAGAATCAACTATGCTTTTAATTGCATAACTTTTCATGCTCATGGAGGTCTTAAAAAGTAATTTTAATTCAATTTGGGAACTTAATTGGAGAACTTGTGTATAGGAACAGTTACGTAGTTTTGGTGTTTATTTTTTGTGAGTTCTTCCATGAGGTGACTGCAGTCTGTGGTCCTGAATCTGCTCCTAAGATTGTAAGAGAGAATCCAGAACTCATACCATTGGATTCATTCTTTGTTGTATAAATCTGTTAAAATACTACACCAAAGGTGTCTTTGGCTTCTTGGCTCACGCACCGTCTCATTACACTACCATTAGTCTTAAACTTACCACCACAACTGTTTCTAAGCAAGGCATTTGTTAAATGAGTTGCACCCCATTTTACGACTTTTTTTGCCATGGTTGTTAAGCAAGTCACTGCAGTTGTTAAGTGAATCATGCAAATGTTAAGCAAATCTGACTTCTCTCATTGAAGCGTGCTTGTCTGATGCTGCCTGGGAAGGTTACACATAGTGATCACATCACCCTGAGGCAGTACAATTGTCATGAATACATGCCAGTTGCTAAGTGCCTGAATTTTGATCACATGACCATGGGGATGCTGCAACAGTTGTAAATGTGAAAACAGTCATAAGAATTTTTTTTCAGTGCCATTGTGACTTTGATCAGTCACTAAATGAATGGTTATAAGTAGAGAACTACCTCTACAGACTCATATTCAGTTGGTACTCAGCTTCTGTACCAAGATCTTTTTCAGAAATACAAATACCATCCAAAATATTTCACATCTTATACTGTGCATTTGATTTACATTCTTAAGAAAAAAAATGGCATCTCAATATATCATTTTCAGATCCCTGCCACAATAGTTTAATCTTTCTCTTCTGAAATATTAGTTACCCACCAATTTTGTGTCACCTGCAAATCTGATAAGCTGTTTCTACATGTCTTTTTTAAATTAATCAGTAAAAAAGTTGAAGAGTGGAGTCCATGGGGCTGAATCTTGTGACACCCTACTCAGTGCCTCATTTCATTTTGATAAGGAACAGCCATTCCATTGCACAACTATGCAGACAAATGGTTGTCCAGTCTCTTCTTAAAAACTTCCAGGGTTGGAGCATTCACAACTTCTGGAGGCAAATTGTTCCACTGATTAATTGTTCTAACTGTCAGGAAATTTCTCCTTAGTTCGAGAAGCATCCTACAACTAAGGAGAAATTTCCTGACAGTTAGAACAATTAATCAGTGGAACAGTTTTCCTCCAGAAGTTGTGGGTGCTCCAACACTGGAGGTTTTTAAGAAGAGATTGGATAACAATTTGTCTGAAATGGTATAGGGCTTCCTGCCTGAGCAGGGGGTTGGACTAGAAGACCTCCAAGATCCCTTCCAACACTGTTATTTTGTTATTGATGAGCCCTCTTTAAATATGATTTTCAAGTACTCTATGTAGATAGATTCTTAGATTCTATTTCATTGTGGGAATAAAACTTTTAGCTAGAAAATTTTCAATCTCCAAAAATGTAGTATTTTTTATTGTGATTCAGTATTATAGTGGACTTTCCCACTTCTAGTGGAAATAGAAAGTTGACTGCCAAGTGGTGATCCCATATCATATACCAAGAGTTTATTGATTTAATTCAGTGTGAAAGCTACCTGATTCCATACAAATACACACATGCTTACAGACACACACACACAAACTACTAGGGTTGTGAATATTTAACATGGGAATATCAGGGCCTTATGGAAAAATATAGTCAAAATACTACATAATCATATGTTTTATGGTGTTTATTGTGACATGTCACCATAGTACAGTACTGTGTGTCATTGCATTGATAATGCTCATTGAAAACCATAATATAGAGTATTCTTTTCCAGCAGTGGTCAGGCCAGGCATATGCTTCTAAAAACTTAAATAATATACATGGAGAATAAGAAGCTAATGGCATTTGTTTATCCTTAATGTCTAAGGTTCAGAGTTTCTGGTGATTCCAGTTAAGTATTGCAGCAAATAATCATTGAAGAACATGAATTGATCTAATTATCATGTAAAAAGCTTTCTAAGCTAGAAACCATCATTGTCTTTACTTATTCAATCAAGATATAAAGAAGCTTTTTAGTCTATTCTGCATTGATTAGCAGTCAACTTCATTGGGTCTAAATCTCCCTGTTTTTCATATACTTTACAACTGTAACCATTTAATTATCTTTTGAAACAAAAATATATCATTTAGACTTTCATCCCTCAAAGACTTTTTATAGGTTTCTTTTATATATGAACTAGCAAAGTAGAATATGGGACAGTCTTGATATATCTTAATTTTACAACTAAAGATCTATTATAAGGCATACTATAATGCAGGGGTGTCAAATTCGCAACGTCACATGATGTGTCGCGACGTATCGCAGCTTTTTTCCCATTGCCGGCAATGGGGTGGGTGCGGTTTCAGCATGACGCATCCAGCCTGCGAGCCGGCAGTTTGACATCCTTGCTATAATATCTTATATCTATATAAATAAAAATGTAAATGTTCGTTTGTTCAAAATCTTAACTCTCTGAAAGTTCTTCACCGATTGCTTTGAAATTTTGACACAATCTTGCATTCGAATACGCGCGCGTTTTTATATACCTATATTATATAGATGTCACACCTGTGACAGGTAAAACATGCTTTTTTGAAAAGCAGCGCCATCTGTTGGACATAAAAGCAACACACGCTTTACCAGACTGAGCCACAGCAACGCGTGGCTGGGTACAGCTAGTAATACTATATATACCTTATAATAGATCTGTAGTTGTAAAATTAAGATATATCAGACTGTCTCATATTCCACCTTGCTAGTTCTTTTACCCATAAGGTAGATCATTACACAATTGAGACCCACAAAGCTAAGCAAACTACTATTTTACTCCTTTTATATAACAGTACAGAAAAGCTACAAATTATGCAGGTTGTGCTGTCTGGCTTTTCCATTCTATCATTTCAGTCACCTTTATTGGGCTTTAGGATGCTTTTCTTGTGCGCCTGATTTCTGTCCCTGTATGATTTACACATGTACATAACCTGATAGCTTAGTAACCTTCTTTTCTTCGTTTCAGGAGCGTGTGAATTTGGCAAGACAGATTGAGAAGATTGAGTATTTCAACAGCCGAGCCAAGCATCAAAACTCATGGCTCCAGCAAGCTGCAGAAGCACTTGAACTTGATCTGGATGATGATGAGCTAATAGGCAAGTAGGAATGAATGTGTAGGCTGTGGAGGTATCCAGAATCTTCTCTCTTAGCCAGGATGCACTCATAAGGAACAGCCACATGCCCGAAAGTGCTGGTTGCATCACAATCAGGTTACCAATTATGCAAAATCTGTGATATCATTTGCTCCCATTCTAGAGAGTGCCCATGTTGTCGTGGTCTCTCTTTTGATCTAAAATAAATTCAGCTGTTTTGGGACGAGGAGGAGGCTTTCAGCTACAAGCTTCATTCCAACTTGGTAAGAGCAATTTAGGTATTCATGAGATGAGCAGCTTTTGGTGATTGTATCCTGGAGTTAAGATGTTGCAGTTAGTGCAAAAATAATTGCAAGTTTGAGTATATCATGCAATTAGGCAGGATCCGCATTTTGTTTCTCTTTCTGTGTTCTTTTAGAACATGGGTGTCAAACTCGTCACATCACGTGACATATCGCAACTTTTTTTGCATTGCTGGCAATGGGGTGGGTGTGGCTTCGGTATGATGAAACCGGCCCATGGGCTGACAGTTTGACACCCTATTTTAGAAAGAGTTTTGGGGTGGGGAAAGCTACATTAGAATACAACATCATGCTATTTTAGAACTTAAACTAAAATGTTTATACATTTCCTACCTTAAAATGGCAAGAAGTGACATCACTACATTTCAGACAGCAGCTCCAGCAATACTAGCAAAACTATTGGAGTGGGGGGCTTGATGTGACCAAGGGCAGAAATTGCCCACCTTTTTCTTATAATGGGGAGGCAACCTACATGCATTGCATAAGACACACACACACCATTTAAAACCCCTTCAGAGCACTTAACTCATACATTGGCATCCTTCAGTCTCGAGAGACTATGGTATCGTTCTCTGGAAAGAGGACCTAAGACAGCATCTGGTGTGGCTAAAAAGGCTAATTCGAGAATGGCAGTCCCTTCCACACTGAGGGCAGATACAATCTGTCCCCTGTCCAGCCCCCAGATTTTGCTGGTTCCGGGATTGCCTCAGCCTGCCGCACAAGTGTCTCTTCGAATTGGAGAAGGGCATGCTCAGTCTTTAGCTTCCAGGCTGAACGATCAGAGGTCAAGGATTCTTAGCTGTTAATGTCCATTCCTAAGGGCTTTAGGTCCCTTTTGCAAATATCCTTATATCGCAGCTCAGGTCTGCCTCTGAGGCGCTTTCCCTGCACTAGTTCTCCATACAGGAGATCTTTCGGAATCCGACCATCAGCCATTCTCACGACATGCCCAAGCCAGCGTAGACGTCACTGTTTCAATAGTGTATATATGCTAGAGATTCCAGCACATTCCAGGACTGCGCTATTTGGGACTTTGTCATGCCAGGTGATGCCAAAAATACTTAACTCATATCACCAACATTAAAGGAAAATATTTGTAACTCAGGTTGAAATGAGGGGTCTTTGGTGCTCTCTGTGCTTGGTTGTTTTCTTGCAGACATTTCATTACCCAAAAGTAGTTTGGGTAATGAAACATTTGCAAGAAAACAACCAAATTCAGAGACCACCAAGGACTTGTCATTTCCAATACTCAGTGGCAAAACAATCCATATTCAGTAATGCAATATTTCATCCTTTTTTCTCCAAAAATAAGGGTGCGCTAACAGGAGCAGGAGGTTTCTGGGAGGCAAACTATTTCTATTTGTACTGTTAATACAGAGAGGGAGAGAAAGAAATGGATGAAAATTATGTTACCAAATTGCAGCACCATGATATTTAGACCATTTTATGAGATTTTGTGGCTGGAAATGGAGACACTTTGCCCCTTAGAGGCCTGCCATTCCATTGATACTGGTATTAACATCAATCTTCTGGAAAGTTGGAAGTCTCCTGCAGTTCTCTTGGAAACTGAGAGGTGTCTCTCCCCCCCCCCCCGGCTCCTCCCTCTCCATCTCTCAAACATGATGCTCTGCCTTTTAAGATAGATAGCTGACTTAGCTCTGGATTCTTCCCAAATGAATAGATACAAGGGACACATGAATGTTACTACAGATCTTTGTGATAGAGAAGCTTGATTGAACCAGAGGCCATCTACATGAAAAGTACGTGCCCTGCCATTGCGTGTTGGGCATCCTGTAATTAAGCGAGGAAAATACTTAGAAGTAACATCAAATAGAACCTACTGATTGTTTTAAATAGGAATGGAGAACATTGAAACTAGGATGTCAAATTAGGTAATTATACACCTGAGTCCTGAGTTACAGCCTTGCCAATTTATATTGGTTATATATAACTAGAAAGGACGTTGTGTGTTTCTAGTTGAGGGCTGGGATATTTTTAATCATTCAGATTGTGACTTCAGTAATGAACTTGGCCTTTTTATTTTTATGTGTTCTGGTTTTTTTTTTAATTATAGGAGGCCAGTTCACTGAGCGAGAAGAGAGCGAGAAGCAGAAGATGCTGAAGGGAATGAAGAAGCAACTAAAGCACTTGCTCAGTCAGCCAGCATTTAAAGGTCTTATGAAAACCAAATACCCAACCCAATCGGGGAAATTAATTCTATCTGACTGCATAGGCCAGCACTCTCAGTCTGCCTTGAGTGCTATATCAAAAGTACAAGTGAAGAAGGTAAAGAAGAAACAATAATAGTGATATGTTAAATAATTGACAGGACATATGAAGATGAAAGACAGAGAAATTTTCTTTTCCCCTTTTGTAGACATGACTTACTCAGAGTTGCTTTCATGCACATACCTATCTTGAATAAATGATTATGATAATCTGCTACTGTTGTTTCCATATCATCTGGGGATACATAAAACAGGAGTTGCTAAGTTTTTCATATGCTGGGCACCATCAAAAAATCTAGTACAGTAGCCCAAGGATATATAAAATGTATCAGATCTTCCAAGATTGTGAAAGCTTGAAAGACTTTGGGCTTATCTTTCAAGGTCTCAGGCAAGAAGACTGAAATCTCATGAGATATTAGAATACTTGATTGAAGCCTGGGGCTTTTTTAAATAATTGAAAAAAATAATGGGACTTATTAGTGCTGAACTAAAGGACTCACAATTGCCATGTTTCTGATCCTTGGCATAAATATTTCCACCCAACTGATTTTTACCAATGCAATTAATGCTCAGACAGTTGTGTATTTAGCACCACATAAAAGAAAACTTCATTAATTAATAATATCTACATATGACGTATTTTGATGTAGAAGCAGTGATGATGGCAAGCACAGAATATAGTCCCGCCTTTTCTAGTTTGGTGTCCTTCAGTTACATTAGGAAAAGCTCTCCCAGAGTTTCAACCAAAATAGTTGGACATGCTTAAGGAGAATTCTTAAAAGATGCATTTCAAACATATTTATAGATTACCATGCTACGGGAAGCTGGGATAATCTTCCTTTGGATAACCTTCCATCTCTTTCTGTGCACTGTTTGTGGAAGGAATATTAAACCTTAACTCTCCAAAGAAGTACATAGATACCTGTGATTCCCATAATCAACTATATAAATTGGATATTTACTTATTAAAAGTGGCCTCATAAACAAAAGGAGTGAAATAAAGCATTTCAGAATATGGGTAAATCTAGAAAATAACTAGATACTGCTACCATGACAGCAGCAGTAGTAGTATCTTCTACACCAGTCCGAGAAATGCAGAGTGAACAAATTCTTTGGATACGTTGAGGCACAGATTGTCACAAAATACATTAGATTTTTTGGTAATGGAGGCGCAATGGCTCAGCAGTTAAAGACGCTGAGTTTGTGAGCTGGAAAGCTGACAGCCCAGGTTCAAGACCCAAGTGCCACTCGACGGGGGTGAGCTCCCATTACTTGCCCCAGCTCCTGCCCACCTAGCAGTTTGAAAGCATCCAAATATGAGTAGATAAATAGGTACCACTTCTGTGGGAAGGTAACAACGTTCCGTGCACCTGAGCGTATAGTCATGCTGGCCACAAGACTTTGGACAACGCTGGCTCTCTCAGCTAAGAAACAGAGTTGAACACCGCCCCCTAGAGTAAGAAATGACTGGGCAGAGGAAACATTTACATTAGGTTACATTTCTTTGTAAGGTACAGTACTACAATTTGTTTAACATATGTTATATTAAATACCATGGCTGTTGCTTTGTGGTATGCCACAGGACTCAATACTCTGCATTCCTTTTTAACACCCACATGGAGCCGCTGGGTGAGATCATCCAACACCACAAGATGAGGTAACATTAGTATGCTGATATACTCAACTTTACATTTCAACCCCAGATAACCCAAGTGTTGTTTCTGCTCTTTTGCGGTGCCTGGAGACTGGGTATCTGGATTTGGGACATGTCAACGCTGTAAACATTGGATGTTCCCGCTCTGACAACTGATGAAAATTGCAGCCATTTTCTCTTTCCTTTTAACATGTTTTTTTCTGGTATTTGGAATTCAGGTGCAGAAGGGGGGGGGGGGTTTGGGATGAAAGCTCGAGCTCAGCTAGCCATAATAATAACACTGTTTTGTGGGAACCCAAGGACAGACTGAAACGTTTTGGTGGGCTGAGGAGCTGGGGAGAAAGCCCGCGTTTTAGGCTAATTGGAGAATGTGATTTATGACAGCTTATTGGGGGTGGGAATTGCACTTTGTTACTTTGTATCGGGAGAAGGGAATTTAGTTTTTGGATTCAACTATGTAGTGCCGATACTTTGTTTCCTGAATAAAATGTTCTTTAAGGAAGAATTTTTGCCTTGAAGTTCTTTTAATGGGTTTCATCTATCGGAACCATGACAGGACAACAGGATTTAGGTGAACTCTGTTAAGATGGAGTAGCAGTAAGTATGTGGAGCCTTAGGATCTGAGGATTTATCATGTTTGGTCCTGAATGGGTTTGTACTACCCAAGACAGACGCTATGCGAGGAGGTTCTAGACTCACAACTCCTCCCTTGGCTCCTGCCCTCTGGAACATCTTGTTTGAAGACCCCTGTTATAGATCTTAGGTGACTTGGTTAAGAGTGTTGGGTGAACATAATCTTATACAAAGTTAATGTTGCCCTTATGTAAAGTAGCCAGCGACCCCCTAAGACTGCAAATTCCTTAGGGAGGTACTATTTTCTAGGCCGCTCATATTTTCTAATTAATATTGTTACCATTATAGAACTAGTACCCAAGGGTTTTATACAGAGCAATAGAACACAAAGGCACAAGCACAGCAATGACAGACAGCTGCCCCAACACATTCAATTTCTGGCAGTGCATGGAATTAGAATGTTACAGCTCAATATTTCTTCTGAAGCCTATTTCTTGACCTGTAACAATAATTCAATCAACTTACATTAAAAAATGAAAAATATCCTTAATTCCCAAACAGATGTCCCAAGTGTGCCACATAAGGTGCTTTCTAAAAATTCATGATTGATAAGCTTCATTTGAAAATTTGTGAGAAGGTAGCTCTTTTTATTAAAAAGTGCCCCCTCCCCTACAATCTAGTCTGGAGGGGGGGATAGCAGCCTTTGATCTGTGACATTTTTCAGACCACACAGTGTTTCCTAGACTTCACTGAACCCGGTGCTTCTCAAATTTGGCAATTTTAAGATGTCTGGACTTCAACTTCTGTCAGCTAGTCCATGTCATCCTCCCCTCCCCTTCTCCATCCAGTGGCTCCCAGGATGGCATATACCAACCAATCAACCAACCAACCATTTTCCTCATGTCTTGCTTTCCCTCCCACTTCAGCTATCACCCATGTCCCACCAAGCCCCCTGCCCTTAAGATTTCAAGTTCCTTCCTTTCCCCAACTGTGGCCACAATGTCCCACTTCAGCATATTCCATTGGCTCACCGGCCTCCCATTCTTCCCAAAGCCTTCCTCTCTTCTTTTACAAATGTCTCAGTTTAGCCTGTCCTACTGACTGGCCAAATAATTACTGACTTCCCAGAACATTCTCTGCCTCCAGTGACCTACCCCTATCCCCCTCTGCTGCCCCCCTACCCAACTTCCTCCCATGAACTATTTCTGTCTAAAACAAACCAGCTTCCATGAACAGTCCAAAACTCCTCAAAATATTCCTTCAATTCAGGCACAAATTCCTACAAACCAGTTGTTCTGTCCCTGGGACAGTTCATCCATAGAACATTTTGCATAACCCTATATCTACTGTAGTATCAGCCTAAATCAATCTATCAAAGGAGCACGGCCTCTTCACTGAAGATTATGAACCATAATCTAACCCTCTATCCACTACAAAATCTTATATATTTGTGTGTGTGTGTGTTTTTCAACATCCCAATGATTGGCCCAAAACCATCCCAACGGCTTCCATACCAAAGGAGAACCAAAACCTGTTCCCTGCTCCCAGTCCAACCCCTTAAAACATCATACCATATTGATTGTCAGTATATCTACGTATCAATATATTTTTATATCTCTGATGAATCAACACTAGATGGCATCAAAGCATTACATTTCTGCTACTCACAAAAAAACTGATGTTCTGCAAACACATTTAGTCCTCCTTCCTTTTCCTGTTTTCCCCACAACAACCTGGTGAGGTGAATTGGGCTGAGACAGAGAGGGTGACTGGCCTAAGGTCACCCAGCTGCCTTTCAATGTTATAATTATGTAATTAATAATAATAATAATAATAATAATAATAATAATAATAATAATAATAATAATAATAATAATAATAATAATAATAATAATAATAATAGTAAAGTTGGAAGGGACCTTGGAGGTCATCTAGTCCAAATGGCTATCCAGTCTCTTCTTAAAAACCTCCAGTGTTGGAGCATTCACCGCTTCTGGAGGCAGGTTGTTCCACTGGTTAATTGTTCTAACTGTCAGGAAGTTTCTCCTTAGTTCTAGGTTGCTTCTCTCCTTGATTAGTTTCCACACGTTGCTTCTTGTCCTGCCTTCAGGCGCCTTGGAAAATAGCTTGACTCCCTCTTCTTTGTGGCAGCCCCTGAGATATTGGAACACTGCTATCATGTCCCCCCTCGTCCTTCTCTTCATTAAACTAGACATACCCAATTCCAGCAACCATTCCTTATATGCTTTAGCCTCCAGTTCCCTAATCATCTTTGTTGCTCTTCTCTGTACTCTTTCTAGAGTCTCAACATCTTTTTTACATCGTGGTGACCAAAACTGGATGCAGTATTCCAAGTGTGGCCTTACCAAGGCATTGTAAAGTGGTATTAACACTTAACGTGATCTTGATTCTATCCCTCTGTTAATGGAGTCTAGCACTGTGTTGGCCTTTTTGGCAGCTGTAGCACACTGCTGGCTCATATTTAGGTGATTGTCCACTAGGACTCCGAGGTCCCTCTCACAGTTACTACTATTGAGCAAGGTACCCCCTATACTATACCTGTGCATTTGGTTTTTCTTGTCTAAATGTAGAACCTTGCTTTTTTCACCATTGAATTTCATTTTGTTAGATAGCGCCCAGTGTTCAAGTCTATCCAGATCCTTCTGTATCTTAAGCCTGTCTTCTGGAGTGTTGGCTATTCCTGCCAGCTTGGTGTCGTCTGAAAATTTGATGAATTCCCCATCTATCCTCTCGTCCAAATCATTGATATAGATGTTGAAGAGCACTGGGCCCAGAACAGAGCCCTGGGGCACCCCACTACACACTTCCCTCCATGTAGATGCGGTTCCATTGAGGACCACACGCTGAGTACGGCCAGTCAGCCAGCTACGGATCCATCTGGTGGTGGTGCTTTCTACCCCACATTTTTCTATCTTGTCAAGTAGTAGGTTGTGATCTACTTTATCAAATGCTTTACTGAAGTCCAAGTAAATTATGTCCACAGCATTCCTCTGATCCACTAATTTTGTCACTTGGTCAAAGAATGCAATAAGATTTGTCTGGCATGATCTATTTTTGACAAACCCATGTTGGCTTTTAGTAATGACTTTGTNTTGATTCGTTGTTTGATTATCTTTTCCAGGATCTTCCCAGGTATTGAGGTCAGGCTGATAGGTCTGTAATTTCCTGGGTCCATTTTTTTTCCTTTTTTGTAAATGGGAACTACGTCAGCTCTTTTCCAGTCCTCTGGTAGTTCCCCTGTGCTCTATATAATAATCATATGTTTTAATAACATACTATAATTATATATAATTGCATATCAACTTTCTCTTTAAATTCTCACTTTATTACCATACCATCTGGTGATAGGGAGGATTTGGTCCAAGATTTTCAGAGTGTTTCAGGGCCAATAGAGCAGGGCTGTCAAACTGGCGGCCCGCAGGCCAGATGTGTCACACATAGGCCACACCCACCCTGGCTCCATAAAGGCAAAAAACCTGTCATGATACGTTCCGATACATAATGTGATGTGATCAAGTTTGACACCCATGCAATAGAGGATTTGAATGCAGGCCTTCCTTTGACCATCTCATTGTAGCTCTTCTCTTTGTGAATCTCTGTATTTTCCTTTAGTAAAAAAAAAAATAGAAGGAACCTCCCACCACCACAATGTAATTGGCTGCTAGATTTATGTTTCCAATAGCAAGTTTCCCTGATCTCTTCTATTTATAACCAGAAAAGCAGAATCTTAACAGTCTTTCTCATCAAGTCTTTCTCATCGAGTAACTTGTGAGATTAGGTCAATGCATTTAAAACCTCAGCTCCATTTGAAAAACTTTCCGTCGGTATCTTTTTTTATATATTTAATAAGACCTTTCTGGCTTGCCTACTTTATTAAGGCTTTACGGCATCACGAGCTTTATTAATATTAATTTCCACTTTGGAGTAACGTCTCTATAAAAGAAAATTTGAAAGAATCCTGCTTTAAGACCTTGCCCTATCATGCCCCCAATATATCTACAAAGAATAGAGAATAGAATAGAATAGAATAGAATAGAATAGAATAGAATAGAATAGAATAGAATTGGAAGAGACCTTGGAGATCTTCTAGTCCAGCCCCCCACTTAAGTAGGAGAATTCTGTTGGGCTCCCCAACACTACCAAGAACCAGACAGGCTTACATCAATCTTAATTGGGTTAATGTTACAGTAGTAGTTTCCCCCCTATTCTGACAAAGATCAAGGAGGTTTTAAGTGCAAAATCTATTTGACTTTGTTATCCGTTACCTTAAAGCAGTGTTTCTCAACCTCACCATCTTTAAGATGTATGGACTTCAATTCCCAGAATTCCTCAACCAGCATACTGATTGTGTATACATCGTAAAGAAACACTGCCTTATAGGAATATCAGGAGATTGCAGTGACTTGAAACAGAGGCAATGAAGCCAAAGGAAAGATTGGCAATGGAAACAGCATATATTGAGTTGGTATAATTTTTTTCAACTCAAGGAGTGGGAGTACTTTCACTCAGTAGTGAGGAAAGAACCATATTCTATAATTTTAGATGTAAAAATGTAGATGCAAAGCATCAGAATTATCCAAACCAAATTTAGGACTATGAAGATTCACACAAATGCAGAAACAAATGAAGTATTTGATGACTTGAACATCTGCATAGTTAAGGAAGAAAAAAAGGAGAACATACTATTATTCAAATCTATTAGTGATTACTTACTTCTATTACTTACTTCTATCCAGATTCAGTTTTGTTTGGAAAGAGATCACTCAGAGCTGGTTGACATTCTGTAGCATTTGTTTTTAATTACAAAGCCAACTGGAACAAGGTTGCTAAAATCATTGCTAAAACAGAGATGCACAACTATGAAACCCCCCAGGCCACCAAGAACCTTAAGTTCTTCTTCCAAACAACCTTCAAAGCTTGTCTCAGACTATGATTATGAGAGAAAACAGGTTTAAAAATTTTGTGTTGTGTTTCAAATATATAGATATAATTACATTTTTTTATTTATCAGATGTGGATGAATGAAATCAGATGTGGTTTGTGCTGTACCACATCTCTGACTTGATCCTAACAATTATCTAGAATGAATTCCTTATCAAGTTTTAATTCAGCCTTAATCTTGTAAGGTTGCACACTCCTTAAACATATGAGCAAACTGTTAGCATCCTACAGCTTTCATAATAGTCACTAGAAAAATTTTACAGAACTGTTCACATAATGCTTAAAGCAAAAATTGAAGGTGAATCATAGTTGGTTTTCCTCATGGAATGGACTTCTCCGATCAAATTTTGTTTTCAGTTTAAAAAGGGGGAAATACAGTACAAAATTTTGGCTTTGTATTCTGTTTCATACAGAATACATTTCATACAGTTGAGACGCTGAATCTCAAAGATGCAAGAGGATCAGGTTATTTGCAGGTCTGCCTTTCCCCAAGGATTTATGCCCATTCCACTAGGTCAGACAGGGTGGATGTGCTCTAGGTCCTGTTACCCCTTCAAAATAGGGGTAGTTATTGTAATCTTATTATAAGATTACAATAATAGAATCTTGTAAGCATGCATATGCTTCCTCATCCCTCTCTTTATGACTATGAGGGGCAAATATGTAACTTTCTCAAATTACATGTCTCCCCAGATTCAAATATATATTTATCTGACTGTTGTTTTGGTTGCAGCTCTTCCTCCTGTTCCTCAAGGTTTTTCCTTCTGTCCATTACAGGTTTCATCACTTAAATGTTGTCAACTGACAGAACCTTGGAGGCACACCTAAAAGGTAGCCACTCCAGCCTTTTGGAATAGTCTCCCACCTGAGATTCAAGGGATGTCTATTCTTTTAGCCCTCCAGAGGCCATGAAGATCTGGATCTTTTCCCAAGCATTAGGCCAAGGATGGAGGTTTGTTCAGGAGGCTGATTTGTCTAGCACCTGGTGGGAAGAGTGCTTTGTCTGTATTCCTCCTTTAATCAGTTATTGTGAGCCACCTATGTTCATTATGTGAGATAGGCGGCCATATAAGTTCTATAAACAAATAAACAATTTAAACTGATTTTTAAAACTGCTGAGAACTAAAAGTTCTGAACTTCTGAAAGTTGTCTGAGACAGACAAAAGCCTAAATATTTTTTAGAACATTTCTTTTAGCACTGGGATGAACTGACTTCATTGGAATCTTTTAGACATGGTCATTGTCTGCCTGTAGCATCTCTGTAATTCAGTATATAAGGATGTAAAAGAGTGATTGAAATACTAATTGCCACTTAGCTAAAGAGCAACAACTTTGCTGTATCTATAGAAGGACTTAGGAAGAAAGACATAAGTCCAGACAAAGAGAGTCTTGACCCATTGTGTTTCCACAACTTTCACCATCTTTGATAACATGGGACATGCTAAATGAATTCTCCCTGTTCAAATTTGATTAATTTTATATCAAAAGGTAAAGGTAAAGGTTTCCCCTGTCCAGTTGTGTCCAACTCTAAGGGGCCGTGCTCAGTGCTTTTTTTGTATTAAGCTTCTAACTTAATAATTCATTTGGAAAAGTACGATGTAAATCAGGAGTCTCAAACTTGTGGCCTGCAGGATGCATGCAGCCTCTTGGGGTTTTTTTTTGCACAGTCCACATCCACATCAAGAAGCTGTCATAGCTCAGATCAAGGACTATCAACTCACTACAGCTACAGCTTGCAGAGAATAGAGCAGGAACACATCGTTATTCCTACTATTCTTTCTCCACCCCTGCTTGGCACCCTTGTACTAAGAGGCACACTCCTTTCCCAGCTAAAATGCTAAAAGATGCCCTATCACTGCTACTTCCCATTCAGGTACCAACTACTAGCTGCAGAAGGCAAAGAAGCACAGAGTGACACAAGCCCTAAACTGCTGCCTTCTATCAGCTGTGGAGGATGGAAGGTGATCTCAGCCCAAATGGCAGGAACAAGATGTTTTCTGGCACAACCCTAATCATTCAATTTGCCAGGGAAAGGCTGAGATTATGAATCTGCTGATCTTTCATAGCTCTCTTTCACTTGTCACCCAGAATCTGTGTTCAGATAGGACCGCCTATCTTCTTCTTGATACTGAATTACCACTCCTTTACTCCCATGCATCACAAAGCTGCTAATTCCAGGTTCCTCACCTAACTGCCCCCTTTCCACTCATGATGATGATGATGATGATGATGATGATGATGATGATGATGATGATGATGATGATGATGATAATAATAATAATAATAATAATAATAATAATAATAATAATAATAATAATAATAATAATAATAAAGTTGGAAGGGACCTTGGAGGTCATCTAGTCCAACCCCCTGCTCAGGCAGGAAACCCTATACCATTTTGGACAAATGGCTGTCCAGTCTCTTCTTAAAAACTTCCAGTGTTGGAGCATTCACCACTTTTGGAGGCAGGTTGTTTCACTGGTTAATTGTTCTAACTGTCAGGAAGTTTCTCCTTAGTTCTAGGTTGCTTCTCTCCTTGATTAGTTTCCATCCATTGCTTCTTGTCCTGCCCTCAGGTGCCTTGGAAAATAGCTTGACTCCCTCTTCTTTGTGGCAGCCCCTGAGATATTGCAATACTGCTATCATGTCCCCCCTCATCCTTCTCTTCATTAAACTAGACATACCCAATTCCAGCAGCCTTTCCTTATATGCTTTGGCCTCCATAGCCCTTCAAGATAGGTAAGACTTAGACACGAATCTTAAAATGATCTGAAACCTCCATGCTTCCCATTAAAAACATCAATGGAAAACATCAAATAGGAGTCAGCTTTTTTCTAAGTGACAGATTGTATTTATTCAATAAATATCTAGCATCTAACAAAATTACTTTAAATAATTTTTATGTTTACACATGTAATGTAAACATATACTCTTCATTTTTGATTCACTAGAGCCAAAAATGAAGAGTGCATCAGTTTATGAAAAAGACTTCAGTGTTGCAGCCTTTTGGTTAATAAACATGATAATTGAGTTTGAAACTCCTGATTTAGGTCTTTCCACAACCGAACCGAGTAGCATTAGTTTAACCCTGTGCATGACTGAGTATATTTGGGGCTCAATTTCATCCTATTGGAATTAGTTAATTGGATGAATCAATCCCCTTTTGATATTTCTTCAGTATATTGAACTTCTACTTGGTCCAGTTAAATATGTTCGGAGCAGAAGAGCAATACCACAACCGATGCCTTCTAATGACAGTAAGACTGAGAAATCTCTATAACTCTTGTCTGTCTGTATATGAAAAATGGGCAAATATGCTGTAGCTATTAACTCATACTTTTATACTGTCCATTTCATTTGAAAGAAGCCTGCCCTTCAAGGTTGACCTGTCATTCTTCTGAGAAGACAGAACTCAATGCATCTTTATAATAAAGCAGACATTTATCCAAAGTTTACCTAGGTGGGGATTATTTTTTTGCAGAGAAGTTACCATACACATATATTTGCAATGCACTAAGTGTAGAAAACCAATATGTATAGCAATAAATATAGAACATTAATCTCACCATTTGCTGCAAACCTATAAACTTGTATTGTTTTTTTTTAAAGTACTCCTCAAATAGACATTTGACCTCACTGCTTTACATTGTTTGGTATTACTCTTCCTGTTCATTATGTTTGCTTTTTATTCACCACTTCCTGCAACATAATTGAGTACATTTATTAAATTTGCCATGGGGCAAATGCAAGGCCATTTGTAAAGGTACGGCATAATCAGCTATCTTGTAGTGATATTTCTCTGTGACATTTCGGTCATTGATCCTGAACATCTCAGCAATACATTATTTCATTTCATTACTGAGAAACAATATAGCTGTTAGCAAAGTTATTCCATTAATTTTAAGTTGGTATTTAAAAATGGAATCATAAAAAAATAACAAGTTTGTATTTTTGGTTTAAAAACAATCCAGACATTTCGCATAATCAGGTACTGTATAGGGTGAAGTATAGGTGTGAAGACAAGAGCTTTGAGAATTCTAAAAGGCCATGGATTATAATTTATATATAATCTGATTTTTAGTTCTAAGTGTTAAATTTGTGTTTAATCAGACAGAGCTCACTTCAGAGTGGGAACACCATCCATACGTAGGGTGGTGAGATGCAATATATTTCTGCAACTTTGAGAGTTGGTTAAAATATAGAATGCTAGTAGCTGGAACTGGTCATGAAAGATGCACTTTCTGACATTTGCCCTTTTTTATAATAAAGGTATGGCAATTCTATCAGTATTTGCAACTGTACATGGTCTTCCCATAGACATTCTCTGCCCAAAATGGAATAACAGATTTAAGCATTACTGCAGTATACAAGAAAGGATAAAGATCTGGTTTTCTTTTCTTTATTTTTATTAATATTTATATTATATTAATATTTTTATTAATATTTATATCATTATCATCCAGTAACAAGGTCTTTGCTAGCTAATACAAGTACCAGGTATATTAATATTTAATCTCCATTAAACTTTGTTGTTAATGTACACTTACTGAAATACTTTAAAATATAAAGGTTCAGATTATTTATAGGCAGCATATTTGAACATAAGTAAATCGCTTCACTGTGGACCATTTATTTTACTTATCACATTTTAAAATCTTATAAAATAATTTTCGACACATCAAACAATTTACTTAAAAAATTTGAGAACTGAACAGTGTAATGGAGAAACTGGCAGTCAGTTAGTGATCCTATTATGTTAAAGTATTGTTGACCATGGACTGTGGTCTGTTGGTTTTGAAAAATCTTAAATGAACTGACTAATTTCCACTGACTAGGATGTATGGGACAGTGGCTTAAATTGGAACAAGATTTATTGAAGCATTTGAGGGCGCAGAGAAGAGTTCTGAAGAGGAACAGCATCATGGGGAAAGTAAGCAGCTATACTGAGTGTGGCTAGGGTGGAAGATGATCAAAGATTTACCTGTCAAAGAATAATCATCCAGTCATCACTTCAGTCTGGGAGTGGATTGTACAATGCCAATTATATTACCTAAATCCTTTCCTTGCATCTAGATGATTAAATAGGCGTAAAGCTAGTAATTAGGGGCTTGAAGGAGATATGCTTCGGTTGGGAACACCCATTTATTAAGCAAACATTATATGCTGTAAAGATGTGTGTCTTTGGCATGTTGTGGAGAAGAGACACAAGGCTAGAAAAATGTAAGGCTATGCTTTGCTTGCTTAGAGAAAGGCAGAGGAAATTCACTTAAAATGAATGCAAAACAATCAGCAAATTGAAGTTGAAAAGCAAAAATACTTCTAATATGGCTTCACTGATGCCTAACTGCTTATTTTTGTCTTTGTTCCTTAATAAACAAGACTAAAAGTGTGTTCTTGTCTGTAGGAGTCTGATCCTGAACCCATGTGAATAATGCTTCCAGTGACAGCATCCATGTGCTGACTTGTGTACAATATAAAGCATTCCAAGTGCCCATGCAATGCAGTATTTTATTCCATGTCTTCTTGCAGGATTTTTGTTTTATATATTGTCCTCATTTGCTATCATTTCTTTGGTTTTGAAGTCATCTCTTTAAAAGGCTGGATGAACTTTTATATTCTTCTGGCTTCATTATTTCTTGTTTCATCACAGTTTTCTCACAAATGAATTCCTGGACACATTAAGAGAGAGAAAAATGAATTGAGTATAAGTATAGATAACATATTACTAAGTATATTCACTTACTTAAATGCATGAGCCTTACATACAGTATATGCAAACTGAATACTGTGTACTTATGCAAGATTTTGTGGCATATAAATTGAGCTGCTTGTGGAAAATCTGATATCTCTAAAGATTGTGAATTAGCCTCCACTTGTGTTTTCTTGCTCAAGGTTGAAAATAATATGTGCTGGCTCAAGTGTTTCAGACCACTTTCCTTACCACTTATTACTCACTTCTAGGCAAACCCCTGCATTTTAGTAACATGCACCCTCCCCTGGGTCAATGGTCACTGCCCAGCAGCTCTCTAATTTCTTCTGCACCTGCTGTTACCAAAGAGGTGCCAGTTGCACTGTGGTTATAACATTCACTGACTTGCAGAACCTCAATTCAAAACACAGTGCTGCAGATATTTCTTTTCCCTGAGTTAGCCACTCGTTTTTCTGGTGCATTTTTTAATTTGGTTTTTTAATTTGTTTAATATGGTTTCCTTTGAATAACCTCACTGATGCATCCTTGAAACACTGGAGGTTTTTTTTTTTAACCTAGCTTCCAAATAACCCAAATAAAGTACTATACATTTGGGGATATTTAGCAGCAGGAATGAAACCCTGCTACTCATATAAACAGGAAAAAACTATGAACTATGCATTAGAGACTTTTTCTTAAAGAATGAAGAGGATATTTAATTAAAAAAATATCTGACATATTTTCAAACATGAATATGTTCTGCATTTCAGGCAAATGATATAAGCATTACACTACTGAATTGTGAAATGGCCTGGGCAACAGCTTTTGCAGAGGGATCAAAGCATTGAATCTGGGATCAGCTCAAGGATGAAAAAACAACAGCAGTTTTGAGGTAACAGAATGACATCAGTGATTACTATGTATGAATAAATGTTTCTTCCCTTTAGATCAGTGGTTCTCAACCTTTTTAATGCCGCGACCCCACTGGTCGTAAGTCGAGGACTAAACTGGTCGTAAGTCGAGGACTAAACTGGTCGTAAGTCGAGGACTACCCAACCGGTCGTAAGTCGAGGACTTTCCCTGCCCGGGAGCGCCGCACATGCGTGGTTCCGCCCCCTGTGCCGGCCGAGGCGTAGCTGGCAAGCGGCAGAGACGGAGCAGGCCGACCACCAGCTGGCCCAGCCCAAGGGAGGTAAGGCACCTGCCGGAAAAGGGGAAAAAAATGGCGGACAAAAAAAATGGCGGACAAAAAAATGGCGGACAGCCTTTCTTGGCGACCCCCGTGAAATGGTCGATCGACCCCAAATGGGGACCCGACCCACAGGTTGAGAACCACTGCTTTAGATTTACACTTCATTCAATTGTCATAGATGAGATGTTCTGCTCTGTTCTATGCAAATTTGATTTTAGAAGCCCAAACAGATTTACCTACTTGGATCATATCCAGCTTGGACTGGAAAGACATTTGCTCCAAAGGACCATAATGCTTCATATAGCACCGCTCTGCCATGTTGGAGATCCCTACCAGCATCCTGCTTAATTCTCGAGTCTGCAGGAAATATAAAGAAATAGATAGACAAACCTTAAGAAAAAATGAGTTGCCTTGAATTCAATGTATTGACTTGCATTGAAGAAATCACTTATCAAAAGTAAAATGAAAGTTAAATACAGCACCATCTTCACCAACATTATGGCCCTTAATTTTCTCATTCTATAATGAGCATGGTGGGATGATTTTGCATGTTGACAGCAAATGTGAATTATGTTTATTGATCAGAGCTTGTATTATTATAAATATTTTGATTTGTGGCAAGGAGCAATTAAATTGAAAAAAAATCTTGATCAGGTAGGAAGGCTACTTGAGCTATAGGAGAAGAATAATGTCTGATTGATTGGAATATTCCAATCAATCAGACATTATTCTTCTCCTATAGCTCAAGTAGCCTTCCTACCTGAACAAGATTTTTCACTTGTTTTCTTTTTTTACTTATATTTAGAATAGAATAGAACTGGAAGGGACCTTGGAGCCCCCTACTCAAGCAGGAGAACTATACCATCTCAGACAAGTGACTGTCTAGTCTCTTCTTAAAAATCTCCAGTGATGGAGGGCCCACGATTTCTGGGGGTAAGCTGTTCCACTGGTTAATTGTCCTCACAGTCAGGAAGTTTCTCCTTAATTTCAGATTGCTTCTCTCTTTGATCAGTTTCCAACCATTGTTTCTCATCCTTCCCTCTGGTGCTCTTGTGAACAACCTGACCTCCTCTTCTTTGTGGCAGCCCCTCAGATACCGGAATACTGCTATCATGTCTCCTCTATTTGAGTGTTTTATGATTTTTATTGTTATTATGCTGCCCAGAGTCATGTTATATGAGGTGGGTGACTATATAAATCTGCTAAATAAATAAATAAATTTAGTGTCTGGTGGTGGGATAAGAGGGAAAACACCTCTTCTAGAGCAAAACAATCTTTTGCAATCCTTGAGCTGCTTTAGCTGTGGGTGGATTGCTGGTGGACATGCTTTCTGGAAAGAGAGGGCCAATCTCACAAAGGAACAAGGAGGCTGTGTGGATTTGCTCTAAGTTATGCTACACCTTAAGAATAGCTATAGTTGACTGTCACTTTTGCTTAGTTCTTGGAAATGCTAGCAGCTTTTGAAGCCCAACATCGGTGGCAAACTCAAGAAGCAAGAATCAGAGACTTCCGGTGGCAGGCGATTTCGCTGGTCGCAGCTGTTTGCTGCCTCCCGCCTGTTTTGCGTAAAAGCCGGTTTGACAGCTAGCATCTGCTGTCAAACGGCTTGATACCTTTCCCCTGGGCATAAGGGGATCGGTGAGCTGCCCGGGGTAGGAGTTGAGTTCCCGAGTCGTCCTATATGGACGATGTAGGTGAGANCACTTATCAAAAGTAAAATGAAAGTTAAATACAGCACCATCTTCACCAACATTATGGCCCTTAATTTTCTCATTCTATAATGAGCATGGTGGGATGATTTTGCATGTTGACAGCAAATGTGAATTATGTTTATTGATCAGAGCTTGTATTATTATAAATATTTTGATTTGTGGCAAGGAGCAATTAAATTGAAAAAAAAATCTTGATCAGGTAGGAAGGCTACTTGAGCTATAGGAGAAGAATAACGTCTGATTGATTGGAATATTCCAATCAATCAGACATTATTCTTCTCCTATTGCTCAAGTAGCCTTCCTACCTGAACAAGATTTTTCACTTGTTTTCTTTTTCACTTATATTTAGAATAGAATAGAACTGGAAGGGACCTTGGAGCCCCCTACTCAAGCAGGAGAACCTATACCATCTCAGACAAGTGACTGTCTAGTCTCTTCTTAACAATCTCCAGTGATGGAGGGCCCACGATTTCTGGGGGTAAGCTGTTCCACTGGTTAATTGTCCTCACAGTCAGGAAGTTTCTCCTTAATTTCAGATTGCTTCTCTCTTTGATCAGTTTCCAACCATTGTTTCTCATCCTTCCCTCTGGTGCTCTTGTGAACAACCTGACCTCCTCTTCTTTGTGGCAGCCCCTCAGATACTGGAATACTGCTATCATGTCTCCCCTATTTGAGTGTTTTATGATTTATATTGTTATTATGCTGCCCAGAGTCATGTTATATGAGGTGGGTGACTATATAAATCTGCTAAATAAATAAATAAATGTAGTGTCTGGTGGTGGGATAAGAGGGAAAACACCTCTTCTAGAGCAAAACAATCTTTTGCAATCCTTGAGCTGCTTTAGCTGTGGGTGGATTGCTGGTGGACATGCTTTCTGGAAAGAGAGGGCCAATCTCACAAAGGAACAAGGAGGCTGTGTGGATTTGCTCTAAGTTATGCTACACCTTAAGAATAGCTATAGTTGACTGTCACTTTTGCTTAGTTCTTGGAAATGCTAGCAGCTTTTGAAGCCCAACATCGGTGGCAAACTCAAGAAGCAAGAATCAAACAAATTTCAGGGGAACATTTTTAATGCTAGTCAGGGTAAAAACATAAAGCTGAAATGTCTAAAAAGAAAGTCATATTATAGTAAATCAATTAAGGCGGTCTTTCTTTGACTTTTTTTCTTATCATAGTTCCCACCTCTGGGCTGAGCTGCTTCTTCTCGTACCCCCTGAAATTCTCCATCTGGTCCCCATGGTTTTTCACTTGGCCTGATCTGTTTCTCTCATCTGTTTACTGTCCTAGAGAGCTACTTTTGTTTATTTGTTAAATTTGTATCCTGCCTTTTTTTCCAGGAACTGTGTAATTGTTCCTGAGATCAATATCACTGAAGCGAGCAACAGTTTTCAGTTAATTTACACTTGATTTGTTTATAATCCCACTCTTCAACAAGTGACTGGATTATTTTCTTTTTCCATTTTATTCTGATTCTTCTGCTTTCCTTCTTAGGGATCTGTTTCTGTACACTAATAGTAACAACGGAACATCCTCTCCACTACTCCTTCAGTAGGCTTTGATTTTTCCATTCTTATTTCCTTCCCAACAATGCTAGTAACAAAAACTAATGATAGAACTATCAGTGTATCCTGCCTATCCTTTGGAGTGAGGAATGTTGCCCTGTTGAACTGCAAAGTTGCATTTTAAATGGAAACAATATTTTTCCATTCCCACTCTAGCCTGAAGGCTGGAAGAAAAGTGGGGGGATTTTGAGAAAAAGAAGTGCATGATACTTACATATTGACTTATGAGGCCTTCTTTATTATCAATATAATTAATCAGATGTATATTTCTTTCCTTCAGTGCATTATACTTTGATTGGAGCTCAGAAACTTTGCTAATCAATACCTAGGTTGAAGCATATAATAGAAAAAAAGGATAGGTTTTTGCAAAAAGAAAAAAAAAATGTGCATCTGATTCCTCTCATCTACAGTTACAAATGTGTTCATATTGGTGGTTTTACAGTAATAAAATTTGGTCAATAAATGTCTAGACTGCACTAAAATAGTTTCAGTCCTTGGAACAAGGGACCACCACAATCCTTTGAGGTAGATTGGGTGAAGGACAGTGGCTAAAAGTCATCTACTGAGTTTCCACGAGTGATGGTGAATTAGAATCTGGGTGAATAAAATGAGGTTCTTATTTTGAGAGTGTTTTTTTCTTTGCTCCACTAAAATATACATCTGAGCTGGACAAGGACCCAGGAGGCAGAACAATCACTTTGCTTGTCACCATCCTAGTACAATCTTTAATATCTTCTATAAAAATGTTCATATAGCAGGTGACAAAATCTTTCTCTCTAAGATTTGGAGAATTGCAGAATGCAGATCAGATTCTTCTAAGAGTTCTCTCACTGACTTGCAGGATAAGTCTGATTCAACATATTGCTGAAGTACTAAACTAACTAGAATTCCTAGCATGTCTTACTATTGGCTATGCTGGCTAGGACTGCGACTAATTCTGGCTACATCTGAAGAAATTGGCCATAATGATTACTTATTTTATTATTTTATTTAACACATATATACACATCCCTCTTATATCAAACATTAGGTGGCTCCCAACCAACATTAAAACAACATTAATAATAAAAATAATAGGGTGGATGAGGGGATTTAATGATGGATTGCATTTGGAAGCTTAACTTTGGTGCCAGATTTTTCATGGTTATGGTTTTTAATAGTTATAACTATTAAACTAACATATTAAAACCATAAACATTAAAAACTTGGCTCCAAAATTAAGTTCTGTGTCAAAATCCATCATTAAATCCCCTCATTCACCTCACCCTACCCCAGTGCTTGGAGGAAAAGTCAGGTTTTGATTAGTATATTCAACTAATAAACAGTTTGTTTATTTTAATGCCATACTGAAATATATAAAATGGTGTACACTGAAAAGAAATGTTGTAGCCTTTTTTTCTCCTGATATATTATCCATTTATATCCCATTCATAAAACTGAAATCAAATATTCTGTCTTTGAGGCATGACCATAATTAGACCCTGCTCAGAGAATAGGTGTACCAATAATTAGAGAATGAAGCGCAAAATTCACAGGATGAGTGTGCTTTGCCCTAATAATAGTTTTTAAAGCTTTATTCTTTTCAGAAAGCAGAACTGACTCCATATTAAGAAATCAGTAGAGAATTAACAGACTCCATGGCATGGATAACCAGGCCTCTGAAGTAAACATACAGTCGTAATTAAGCATCATAAAACCACATGGTCAGGTAACATTACAAATCTCATGGTGTTATGTTCTTCTTGTATGGCAGCACTTTTATGATGGATTGTCTCAATGTTTTCTTCTTGGCTGAAGAAATAATTCTTCAACTTCTGATTTATAGAGAACAGGGTCTTATGCCTTTCTGTGAGGGTTTTAATGACGGAATCTTCCTGATATCCCCAAAATTCTGTAATAGAAAAGAGGGGAGATTATATTATTCAAGGACAACACACATCAGGCAATGGTTACTGAAGAGCTTAGAACTGCCATCTGAGTGAGGCAGAAAGGTCAGTTGCTACATTCATGTACACACGTGAACATGTGCCCTCTAGTACAGCATCAGTCTGGGAGACTGTTTATATGAGAATATGCCCATAAAAATCATTCACATGCATTAGAGAGGATTCAATTTCTCCAAGGCCAAAATAGCCTATTTTTCAGAAATGTCCTTATGTCCTTAAAGAACATAAAAAAGGCAGAAACCGATCATAAATAAGAGGAATGATGGTGTTGCCTTTTAGAAATGAAGAAAGAATAAAATAGCACAGCAGTCCTACTGTATAGTGTGCATGCCTGTGAAAAATAAGCCTTTCAGTTCACAGTGCCTTACTGCTAATTAACGTTGTATAATGCAAAGGATTTTATGTGATGTGAAAGGACAAACTGTCAAGGACAAAAGTTCGTCCTTTCACATCACATAAAATCCTGAAGGAATCCTGAAGGGATTTGAAGGAAAGTGCCAAGCCCTTCATTTGCCCATCTTTTCATCTAAACTACCAAGTCTAATAAATCTCTACATTGTCTTACATCAGTTTCATTAAAAAAAAAAGGCTTTGTTTCAAAAGTTGTGCGTCTATGAAGCAGGGAGGGGCTGACTGATATTGTCAATAATTGCTGCTTTAGGTCTCAGAATCTTATTTGCTGCCTCTTTGAATATACGTGTCATTCGATTTGTCATTTTATTTGTTACTTTATTATTTAAGAGATGATTAATGAGATTAAGATAATTATCTATATAAATAAAAATGTAAATGTTCGTTTGTTCAAAATCTTAAATCTCCGAAAGTTCTTCACCGATTGCTTTGAAATTTTGACACAACGTTGCATTCGAATACGCGCATGTTTTTATATACCTACTATTATATAGATGTCACACCTGTGACACAAACCTGCGCTTTCTCTTTTCTTTCTTTTCCATTTAACCAGCAACACGTGGCCGGGTACAGCTAGTTTAAAATAATGATAAATGGTCATTAAAACTTGATTTATAGGTTTTAAAAGTTTTGCAACCTGTTATGTGGCCTTTTAAGGATATGGTACAATTTCAAGCAAATCATTCTCAAGGAATGTTTTAATGATGGTACGCACCTGGTGGCAACATGTTGACAATTTTTTTCAAAAAATATCCATAACATTTATATTTGGCTATCTTCTTCTGTAGCTCATGTTGTCTGAAGAAACAGAACAAAGGTATTGATGTTTTATCAAAAATATCTTGCTAGGAGATAGCTATATATTATCAGTCATACAGTAGAAGGGTTATTATGCAACCACTACAAAGTAAAAAGAGTGCTAAAATTATTCACAAAGAGCACTAAATCTCCAGATGGAGCAGGTAAATGGGTTATTAGAAAAGACTCCCACAGAGCATTGACTGGGGAAAGGACTGAGGCCAAGAGATTGAGAAGCATCCTGTGAAGATCAGTTGAATTTGGACTGGGTCTGGAAGAGACAAAGAGCAGCCAACCTAGATTTGGGCCAGGAGCAGCAGGGACAGCAAGAAGAATCAGACTGAGCCAGAATGAGGAGAATGTCAACTATTCTATGAGACATTCGCAAGTTAACCAAGGTTGTAAGTACACAGAGATGGGGGAAGTCTGAATAGTTTGGGTATGCTTATGTTTTTAAATTGTGCTAGATTTGTTTTGAGTCTTCTTAGATATTAGGAGAAAGAAAGAGTCCATTTTCAGTAAAGGACTGAATTTTCTTATTGTTGTATGCACATAGTAAGTTATGCTGTCCTTAAGTTTTGAATGCAAGTAGATAGAGTTGGTCTGTAACTAACAATGTCTCTTTATTCTTATCAGTTGTGTAGAAGGAGAAGGGAATTGCTACGGGGGAACCCTGCTCATTGGATAGTTAGCAGAAATGAGATTGATGGGAATCCCACATTTTGGAGTTTTCCTTGACAACAGTTTCTCAACTAGCAACTATGTAAAAATAGAGCTATACTGATTCAAGAGGATTTTAAGAAACTGTACAGTAAAAATTCAACCAATCTTTCACTTCAAACTCATTCTGAAGCAGGTTTATATCAGGTGAATTATTTATTAATCTAGTCCAGTTTTGTCCACCATTTCCTTCAGGAACACAACCCATTCCCTGAGATCTATTAACTAGAAATATCCAAGATTAAATCTTCTATATGAAAAGCAGATGTTTCTCTATGCTGAATATCCTTCCACGTTCATCAGTTAAATAAACCTCTAGTCCAAAGGTATTAATCTACATTTCTTATTTTAGAATAATATTATAATATAAAGTAGTGCTTTATGTATTGGAGAATTAAATAGAATCTTTGATCACTATGATTCTAAGGTTGGGCTTTGAACAAGATTTCATTAAAAATTCCTGGCCAAGCTTGGCAAATATTTTTGTTGCATACTGGAAATATCATAGGAACTCAATAGCCTTCTATATGATCAGGAAATATTTTTAAATGTGATATCTGAAATAGCATAACCAAGGCAAATGAAAATAATGTTTAGTGTGGGGGAGCTGGACATTTCCTAGAGATCTTTGTCAGAGCTAGATAATTTGAATGTCTGCTCCAGTGTTTACCTGAATCTTTTATTTCTAGAGCAAACCAGTATCTTTTAAAATTGAATGCAAATATTATGGTTTGCCAGAGAACTTTTAGTGACCTCATTCTAAAGGAAATAAAGCACAGGTAAATGCTTGGTTTCTTAATGTTTTCACTGCTCAGAGAGTAGGATATATATGCTAGCGTATTATACATATGCTAATATTTATAGAAGTGGAACATATATGCTAGCATATCATACATTTACCCATTATAGATAAATTATCCAGTTATGGGATTCATTTGGAGAAACTGCCTACAAACATTGCAATACAATCTCAGCCTTCCAAGCAACGTTAATCAAAAGAGTTTCTTTCCATTTTATTGAGCTGCTTGACAAATCTTTATTCAGTACTTGTTACAGGACATTTTGAGGAGATACAGTGTATGCTACATGCAAAAACAGTTCTGTCTGGGTTTCCAATATCTGTCTCACTTCTAGGACACCTCAATATTTACTGTCTATAACAGTCACCTCATTTTGCTTAATGGTACAATTAGCACTGCTAGTCACTATGAGAAAACAGACGCAAGGTATATAAAGAAGTGCAGAAGAAGTAGATAATAGACTGAATCACTCTGAAGCCTCTAGAGCAGAGGTCAGGAACTATGGTCCTTTTATGACTTGTGGACTTCAACTTCCAGAATTCCTGAGCCAGCCAGGAAGTTGAAGTCCACAAGTCAAAAGGGCCATGGTTCCCCACCCCTGCTCTAGAAGGTCAAGCCTGAAACTACGAACCTATTCATTCCAAATGCAGAACTGCTCGGGCGAAATATTTTAGGCTTGCTTTAGTTTTAACAGAATTGAAATACTTTTTAGATTGTATTTCATGTTTTAATTTATAAAGATAATTATACATGCCATGTGTATGGTGATCCAAAGATAATTTTATCTTGATACAGCAAATTACCATCATATTTGGAACCCCAACCATTCACATTGATTATATAATCTCAGGTCTAAATTCCTAGCGTCTCCTCAATCTGTCACGTACCTAAATTTCAGTTTTTGAATCTCTCTTTTCAATGTATGTATTTTTTGCCTGTTTACTGCATTGTTTTTTTGTTCAATCTTGTATTTTGCAACAGCACGTTCCTTTTTCAGATCACATTCTTGGAGATAAATTTGGAATCCATAAGCCTTAGTCCTGTTCTGATTAAGAAAGGAGAGAAAATGTTTACTGAATTTTGCATTAGTTTTACTACTCAGAAGACCTGTTTCCCCTATATCAAATCTGGCCCTGTTTTGTTCAGTTCTTGGAAGGTTGTTGTGCTGGCAGACAGACAGATAAACAAAGTCCTGATCTTTACGCAATTTCTTTCCAAATTCTGTTGAAGTGGGGGGGGGGGAAATCTAAACTAGACTGAGGGGAGAGCTGAGACTCATTTACAAATATGTGAGAGGCTGCCTGTGTAAAAGATGGCAGATTTGTTCTCTGATGAAACAGAGGCTAGGACAAGAAGTGACAAAGTAATATCATTCCTCTTCACAAATGTTGGCATATAAACACTTTATGCTGCTTTGGTGATAGTGCCAGTGATGACAGATGGAGTGGAGATATGCTTCAACTCCTACTGATCTATTACATCTATTGTGGGCACACCACTCTCCATTTGGTAGCTCAGCAGGACCTACTACATGCATTTCAGTTTGGGCTAGAAAAGAGATTGGACATCTGGCCTACACAGTATAGACCTTTCAGCGGGTGTATATTGTTCTTGTTTTGCTTGACACAGGACTATTAATCACATTCCTCTTAATGTATCTCTTAGAAGTTAGCAAAAATCTATCATCCTACAGTTGAAGATCCTTAAACTGTGTAACAGCCCTTCTGGCTTTTGAAGATGCTGTCAAGTATTAGTAATGTGAATGTCTATGGATAGTCTCAGTCATCCAGGTCATAATTGTCCTTAAAAAAAAAAGCACCTTTGGGATATTAGAAATGTGCTTCACCTTCATAGCCAAAGGCAGGGAAGCTGACATGGTGATTTCAAAGAATCATAGATGTGTAGAATTAGAAGGAACCATAAAGATCATCTAATTCACACCTCTGTTATATGCAGAAAAAACAAATAAATAACCAAGATTTATTTTCTGGAGAGCTGGTGAGCAATCATGCTGCTTTCTGACCTCCAAATGCCTGGATGCACCAGCCTTCCATCAGGAGAAACCAGGTTGCTGCAAACCAGGCTGTGAGAGTCTAGCCATGGCCCTAGTGACCCAAGAAAGTCCAGCGAGAAGAAGTATGGCATGTCCCCGAAGCCAACATGCCCAAGGCAAGCAATGCTGTTGGTTTTGTTCCTCTTCTTTCCCCAAAGGAGGGGGAAGAGACCTTGCAAAGGTGAGAGGCATTGGTGATCTCTTCACAGTCTCATACTCTCCATCTATTTCCTGAATATCTTCACCATTCTGACCGGCAGCAGCTACTTGTGAGTCAACAGCTTCACTTTGGTGGTTGAGGTTCAACTTCCTAAAAGTTGATCTTTGGTCACTCAATCTCTCACCAAATTACTGTGTAAACAGTTTTGAGGGGGAAGAAACAGGCTTCTGCAGATTATGTTCTATTGCTGTCATTTTTCTTTCATTCTTTTTAGAAGATTTTCCATAGGAATATCAATCTCACAGAATATAAAAATAAAAATACTTTTAAAAATGTATGGGAAAACAGGTATTAATGCCCAAGATCAATGTTCATAAGAAAAACAACAGAAAAAAAAAAGAGGAGATAGGAAGACTCTAGTTGGGAGAAAGGAATTGTGTTACTGTATAAAAAGACAAGAAACTAGCATCCACAAAAATTCCCAACGTAGGGCATCCACTAAAGTTGTTTCAATTTCATATCCCAGCTTAAAAGTAGAAGTAGGTGTTTTGAGACTCCTCCACAGAGTTGGACAAGAAGAGGAATACTCATCTGCATGCCTTTGTGTTTTACATTTGTGTAAAAGAGATGACAGACTAAGCTCAGGGTCTGAAGGCTTTTCTCACAGATGAAAAATAATACTTGCATTCTGATCTTTTTGCTGAAGTTCCTCTCTGCACTGGGCCACTCTTTCCATCCTCATTTTGATGTCTTGCTTCTTAGTAATAAGCTCAGCAGTAATAATGTCATGTTTAGCCTTTTTCTTCAGGAGACGGAACTGTTGCATGGTTTTCCTACTAGGATGTAGAACCTCGCTGGAAGCCTAGAAAATGAATTATAATTTTATATTGCTATAAGGACATACCAAACAGGAAAGGTGGAGAAGAGCAAGCTTTAGTCCAGAAATGAGTAATTGCCACAAGCATTTATAACGGTGGCTAGGATGAGCTAAAAATAACTAATGCAATAAAGTCACTATTCTCAAGCTGATAAGGACATAATACGTTTATCAAAATCTCTAAGAAAATGGCTTGTTGTCTGTAAACAAAAGAATGATACAGAAAATTGTGATGTTAATAACAGCTGGATGTATCCCAAGAAATAGTTCAGGTGGCTGACAGCAAGGAAGGATGTTAAGGATATGGAGGCACTGCAAGGCTCTGAGGCTGAAGAAATGAAACATACGCTGGGAGAAAACTTCCTCTACTGCGCGGGTGTCAAACTCAATCGCGACACATGATGTGTCATGATATAGCGTGACATTTTTTGCCTTTGTGTACTGGAGTGGGTATGGCCTGCACATGATGCATTTGGCCCGTGGGCCACTAGTTTGACACCCCTGCTCTACTGCATGGGGAGCATATGTATCCAAAAGGAATATTATTAATAATCTCTCTAATTCATATGTAGCATATGTATCCAAAAGGAATATTATTAATAATCTCTCTAATTCACTGAAGATTTACTATGCACAAGAGTTGGCTTCATGCTTGGAGTGTTCAGTATAGTATCTTCTTCTAATGACCATGCAGTGCTGGAGTGCTTATTGTACCGAAATGGAGGGGAGAAATGGGGAAAGTCACACTATAATTGTAACAAGAAATTTTCTAGTGGTGAGAACAATCAACCAGTGGAACAGCTTGCCTTCAGAAGTTGGGATGCTCCATCACTGGAGGCTTTTAAGAAGAGATTGGACAGCAATTTGTCTAAAATGGTATAGAGTCTCTTGCTCAAGCAGTGGGTTAGACTAGATAGAAGACTTCTAATGTCCCTTCCAATTCATTTTTGCTTTTTTTTTTAAATAACACTCATTCCCAGAACAGACAATGTATTACCCAGTCTTTATCAACATTTGCATAGCTGGAAATTTATCTATCCGCTTTCTGTCTTTAGTAAGCAGTCTATCAAAGTATACGAAATCATCTACTTGTCCTTGTATTTTGCCCTTCATATATAATTTGCATTTGTTCACTTTTTGTTCTATGTACTGTATCATTGTAAATACATAATAATATTACCAAAGAAACCAAACCTAGGTTGCTATTTGCCTCTGGAATTTTTTGTGTTTGAAAAAGTAAGATGCATCCTAGCAAATTTTATCAGGAACTGTGGACTATGGACAATTTTCCTAGATAACATGCATCATCTCACAAGACACATGTTTCTCCAAAGAAATAAAACAAAATGTCAAGGTGGAACCAATCTATTGGAATTATCCGATCCATTTCACTCACAAATAGATATCAGGAGGACAGATAGTCCTTATTTAACAATATTAATTGGGATGAGAAATTCTGTCATTAAACTATGTGGTCATAAATATAATCTACACCACTTAGTGACAGTAGTTCCAGAAGTCCTGGTTGCAAGGACCACACATGACCATGACTTCTGACTTCCTGATGGATCTCCCATTGACATGGCTTGTGGGAAGTTGAAAGGGAAGGTCATGTGACCTGAGAACTACCACTCATTCAGTAATAGAAGGGACATTAAATGAGGACCACCTGAGTAAACTAGCATCATAAAGTTTCTATCAAACTTCTACTCTCACATTCCTAAAAAGAAATAGAGGTACTGTAATGGTACATGGGAATGACCTTGGAAGACAAGAGGAAGAACTGCAGATTAGACAACCGTTATGCAGGAACTATATGAGGCCATAGGGCAAAAAAAGGGACAGGGGAAGCATTTCAGCTGGGATCCTCTCTAGTTTTCTGGAGCATGAAAATTAAAGGAGACTTACAAGATTGTTGCTGTACCTAGCAATAAAGGTACTGTTAGTACTCATAATTTGTGCTTCCTGTCTGGACTATCTTGAAGGACTGACAAGTACAAAAGCTCTGCTGTGTATTTAACCTGGAAATACTATCGAAGATATATGGAATTTAAAAAATAGCAACAAACCGGGATGGGAACATGAGTGACACGTTCACTGTCTTCTTTCCTGTAAAATGTAAAGATAGAATTATTGTCACAGCTCTTATTAACTTCTAGAAGCAGTTATCTCTATGTAAAGGCGGCTCTCAACATTCTGTCTTTCTTGTATGACCTAGAAATGGATTCCAAGTATGGTTGTGCAACTCAGGCATGTCATCTCCTATCCATCTCCTGGGTGAGCCATTTGATTTTCTTTCTAAGGTGTATCACCTGACAGCTCTATGGCTTCCATGCTATAGCCCTAGGAAGTATGGACTTTGATTTCCAGGATTCCCTAGTCAGAATAGTTAGTGCTAAGGATTTGGGAAAGTAAAATCCATACATCCAGAAAATACCTAGATTAACATTTTGCGTAATGGGAGAGATTTGGACAACGTTGCTTGGTCTAGAAACCATATCACCAAAGTCTTCACTTTGTGCCTGACAACTCTGTCTAAGAGACAGAATATGAAGAGTCTTCCATTTCCTAATTTTAGTGGCAGCAACATTTCTAGCTGACCATATTTGCTGCCTTTTTAAGCACTGCTGTTGTCTTCTCAACTTTGCTACTGAAGATGCAGGACTTCCTAGCTACTACACTGGCCTTGTACTGAAGAACTCTGGCTACTGGCATAGTGGGGACAATGAATGGCTTTGCTAATCAAAACTTCCTTTGTTCTAAGATCCAATCTTTGTTTGGTGTACTTTACAAGAAAATAGTTTTGAAAAAGAATATAATTAATAGACCATAGAGGATTTAAATCAAACTTCCCTAGGTTAGTGCTATCCATATGTCATATTCAGTTTATATAATTCTCATCCAGTTGGCCAACTATCTAAGTTATCTAAACTTTACAAGTCATATCTCAAACTGCTTTTTGGGGGGAGGGGGGGAAGCATCATTACCACATGTTTTTTTAGCATCTCAAGATCGAAACCTCTGAAGTAGGTTTGGGACACTGACAACAATGATCATGACATACTCCAGCAGTGTGTAGAAATAGCATGAAGCATCACAATGGCACCTCCATCTCCATGACATCTCTTTGCTTCATTCTTAAGCCACCTTAACTACAGGGAAAATCAATTCACAGGATTACACCAGACTCTCCTTGTTTAAACTCAATCACCTTTAAGCAAAGTAGTTATATGATTCCTTTCTGAATAACTGTACTACTGATAGCATGGGGCTGCAAGAATGCAAGTAAAGAACTGAGCTGCGTCTTTATATCTTCTGAGATTTGTTGTTGTTGTTCATTGCGAAGTCGTGTCTGACCCATCGTGACCCCATGGACAACGTTCCTCCAGGTCTTCCTGTCCTCTACCATCTTCTGGAGTCCATTTAAGTTCACGCCTACTGCTTCAGTGACTCCATCCAGCCACCTCATTTTCTGTCGTCCCCTTCTTCTATTGCCCTCGATCTTTCCCAGCATTAGGCCCTTCTCCAGTGAGTCCTTCCTTCTCATTAGGTGGCCAAAGTATTTGAGTTTCAACTTCAGGATCTGGCCTTCTAAAGAGCAGTTGGGATTGATCTCTTCTAGGACTGACTGGTTTGAACGCCTTGCAGTCCAAGGGATTTGCAGGAATCTTCTCCAGCACCATAGTTCAAAGGCCTCCATTTTTTGTCGCTCAGCCTTTCTTATGGTCCAACTTTCACATCCATACATTGCAACTGGGAAAACCATGGCCTTGACTATACACACTTTTGTTGGCAGGGTGATGTCTCTGCTTTTTAGTATGCTGTCTAGATTTGCCATAGCTTTCCTCCCCAGGAGCAAGCGTCTTTTAATTTCTTGACTGCAGTCCCCATCTGAGGTGATCTTGGAGCCCAGGAAAATAAAATCTGTCACTACCTCCATTTCTTCCCCATCTATTTGCCAGGAATTGAGAGGGCCGGATGCCATGATTTTGGTTTTCTTAATATTGAGTTTCAAGCCAACTTTTTCACTCTTCTTCTTCACCCGCATCAAGAGGCTCTTTAGTTCTGAGATAGCAGGAACTAAAAGAACTAAAGTCCCACCACCCATCCATTGTTATTAGTAGGTGATCAATACAGTAGAAAAAATGCAGAATAAGGGCCAGTAGAGGAGGGTATTATTCTATTTTATCACATACTGTATTATTAGGGCTGTTACTTAATTAAATGTATATGTAATTTATTCTGTTAGTTTTGTTAATATATATGTATATGTATATACACACACACATACAAGTCTATTGCATAGGTAGCATCTTTAATGACCCATCATACAAATACACACATACACACACACACACACACACACACACAGGTCTATTGTGACCCATCATACAAACATTCATACACCCATAATGTATTTTCTTAGACAATTTCTTTATCATTTGGTTTATGTTAAATTTAGTTGTACCCAATAAAGCATTCTGGTTTCCACAGTGGTCAACCAGATGTCCCTGGAAATTCACAACTTGACTCAGAGGGATCTGGCTATTCTTTGATGTTGGTCTTCAACATTCCAATATGTCAATACATGGAAAAAAATCCCATTTAGTTGTCATAGCTATGTCATTACTCCTGTTAATATATTATATGCCATTCATCAACACATTTATTGGACAGCTTACAATACAAGAAATGAAATACAACATTAAAAGTCAAGATACAGTAATAACTTTAAAAATCAAAACCATTAACATTTAGCATCAGAAAGCTTACTTGACAAAGGTAGTATCAGACAAGTGTCCTTTGGAAATGATTCTACATTAGCATATCACTTTAAAGATATCAGTCAACAGAATTGTCCTCTTGGAAAGTATATAATCTTCTGTACAAGCTACTATCCATCAATATTTGTGAGAATGATAACAAGGTATTTCACTGACAGAGGTTTTCCACCTTATTTTTTCTTTTGGCGCTCAGTATTCTCTAAAGCAGGGGTGCACCATAAAGGATGCACCATAGATGACTAAAGTCTGTTTGCATTGAGGCTGCAAGTAAATCACATAAATAATTAATTTTTACCGGTATTTCCCTAGCTAGGTGAACCCCCTCCCCCAAAACCCCCTAACTCACCCTTTCTTCTTGCGTTCCTTTCTATTTGCAGAACATATGTGTGAACATTATCCCTTGTTATCATTAGAATAGTTTTTCCTTTAAAATAAAGGTAGAGACTTGTAAGCATGAAGAACAAATTCATATTACAAACTTTATGAATAAAGTTTAGTAGTGATGTATATTCTGGGTTCTGGGCTTAGCAGAACCAGATTTGGCTTGGAAAAACCCCAGCAACCACTCGATAGTTTTCCACATCCATCATTTGTTGCCATCTAGTGGTCATTATGATTTTAGCAGCCCAGATCTGATAATCCTACATACATTCAGTGGTTTCCATGTTCACCTAACAATGCCAGCATATCTTGCAGATGAAGTCCTGAACAGACAATATATTCTCTGTTCTCTGGAAAAAAAATCTAGACACAATTTAAGCAGATGTTATAACAGCCATCTATTAGACCACTCAAGAGATCATCCAAAAGATCTTTTTTCCAGGGGACTTCCGGTCCTGCATAGTAGTGACTGATTGTGGGCTTGCGGACCATTGCACCCCCGCGGCTAATTTTCGTCCTGTCTGGAGACCCTAATGGGTCCAAGCCACCCCGGAGAGGCAGCGAAGAAAGAAGAGTGCCCCAGCGACTCTGGAATGATGGCAGTTGCTCCGTTCATCTTGAGGAAAGCCTTCTAACTCGACAGGAGAAAGGCTATATTTCACTGATCAGCCCAAGCTACTTGCAACTGAAGTCCAAAAGAACTAACCAGCATAACAGTAAACAGTATGCTTGAAACTGGGTGAGGAATCTGATTTTCCCTTTTCTATTCTATACTTGATTTCCTGGAAAAGATCTCCAAGAAGCAAAATACCTCTGAAAGTGAAGGAGGGGGACTTCCGCCGATAAGAGAAGCAAAGAAGGAGAAAAAGAAAAAGATTTTCAAGAAACTAAAATATCTTTTTTTCCAGGCCAATTTATGTTTAATCTTTAGGCAGAATTAGGGAAAATATCTGTCAAGCACCAGGGAAATCAGGAGATCCAGGCAGTTCAAATGACTAAGAAGATTTATTGCAATCTTACGTTCCCTACAAGAATCTGAACTACTAATGGTCAAAGCAATTTGGCAGTAAATAAGGAATTCAAGGTGGGCTGGACTTAGATCTCTTGCGGGTGCGAAGGGATTCATGACCCCTCCCTTGGGCTCATCTCCTACAATATCATAGCTCAATAATTAAAGTGTATGTGTTGTTTCCAGAAGGTTCCATATTCATCACTAGTATTTCAAAGGACTGTATCCAGTTGCCTTGTGGCAAGATGTGTGGCAAACAAATTTAATAAATAAAATAAAAATAAAAAATGGAGATCATTTTCAATCTGCACGTGCAGCACTTGGCAAAACACATAGTGTTCTGTCATCTTAAGCAGTTTTTTAAAGTGTTATCTTAAAGTAACTTGGGAAATAACTTGAGAAATTGTAGCCCTGATTTCCAGGTCAATCCCTATCATTAAACAGAATGAAAAAACGTATTCAGGAGATGAAGCACAGAGAGGAGCAGCCAAAGGTTATAGAATATCATCCATTCTACCCTGGAGACTTCGTAACATTTTCTACAGCATTTATAAAGTACTTCATCTGGCCAACAGTGTTAAAATAAGATTTGCTTAAAGGGATATTAGTTAGGGGTATAAAATCTTGAATGTGAAATATAATGACCGTGAAACATTCAGTTTATTTGGTTTATTTGCAGAATGATTGGAACAAATCATTTCAGACACTCTTCGCTGTTTTACAGGTTGTCTGCTCATTGGTCTTTTGAAAAAAGTTTTGTACCCAAAGCTTATTTCCTGGCATAATTGTTTGGAATCAGCCTTTTTTTTTAACCCTTACATCTATGTTTGTCAACTTCAGCAACTTTAAGATTGATGGACTCCAACTCCTAAAATTCTCCTCAAAATTAGTGATGGGTAATCTATACTATATTATTTTTCCTTTTCTT